>NC_051157.2:10681220-10721018 GCF_013339745.2 Dermacentor silvarum
TTTTTCAACTTTCATTTGTAGCTTCAGTATACTTCGAGTGTGCCTTGCTTATCACATTTGTCGAGGTTTTGGCGAGTTGGATGGTAACTTGAATGATTCTTTATGGAGCTTTTTTCTCCGTTGACAAAGAGCCTCGAGCATATTCTGGTGTTGTGATTCGGGCTCCAGTGTGAGAGGTCATCACCGCTGAAACATAACAGAGAGCAATCAGCTGACACTAAGCAACACCAAGACTGAACAAATGTGTGCTAGCGTGCGCGAGAGAAGTGCTATTTTGCGAATACTCGATGTGCGCTGCGGTGCACTCCAGCCTTAGTTCTGTTGCTCTAAACGCGAGAAAACGTCGGCATGAATGAGCCCGGTTTCAGCAGTCGCGTCTTGATCCAGGCACAGAAAGGAGCTGCACGTTGGCTTATTAATGCACAACAAGAACTACAGTGCGTACAAAGGTTTAACGCGGAGCGCTTACGAAGCTAGATTTGACACATAACAATTAACCACTGCGCATTTGTTTTGGAGCGAGACTAGCTAAACAATTATCCAAACCATGAAATTTACAACAGCGGGAATCAGATCACGCGTGTTTATGCAGTTGTCGCCTTATTGTGCGTTATCATGGATGCTGCCTTGTGTTTTTTTTTTTCATTTTTAATTTTGCGTTTGCGTCATAGTTCAACAGAAATTCGCAAGAGCGACTCTTACTTGACGGCCCGAACCACAACAATCCACCTTCAGCCGCCGGGTTTCTCCCCACATTCTTGAAGGGAAGCGGCACAATTTGATGCCGACATCCCCTTCACGGCTGTGAAAATACCTAAAGCAGCAGTATATGCGCATGTTATTTTTGATCACACTTCTCATGGAGGAGCTGCCGAGTGGTCGCGGTGAATCCATTAAAAAATCTGAAAAGGAAGCATTCAGGCGCGCCGGAGCGCAGTACGGACCAAGGTGAAATGGCGGTGAGGGCCTACTCGCGGGTGCTCACCGCCGCTGCTAGGTGGCGCGACATGTACAGCCAAACTGCATTGCAGGGTGCCTATCGCCGAGTCGGAGACGCCTACGCGCGAGAGGCTTAGCCACGTGTCCGAGCATTCCGTGCCCGAAGCTCGGTCGCGAAGTCTGCGTCACCGATGCTCAGAATGCTAAGCCGCGGGTCTGAGACGTCCACAAAAAGCGCACAAAAAGCGGGATCGGCCACACTACTGCTATGTCCACGTAGCGCCCGCTTTAACACTCGTCGAAATTACGGAAACTGTCCGGAGCTCGCGAGGACACCGCAACAAGCGGAGCAGACGAGGCCATCACGGAGCGAACACCGGACCAATGGCGAACCGCGCTGGAGTCACGTGGCGGGCGCGGCCAATCGGTGGCTCCAGCACGACCTTCAAACATTTGCTTTTTGTGTGCTTGTTTCTGTATGGAGGAGATAGCTGAAGCGGCAGATTTGAAGACGGAAAAATGCGCTTTCCAACGAGACCAAGATGGCGGCGCTCGGCTGCGCCGTTCCGAAGATATCGTGGCTTGAAAAACGCCGTTATTTCGCGATTTCCGCGCAATTTTTCGGCACCTTGGCTGATACAACAATTTTTTTAGAGCACTTCTACTTGGTTTTCAGTGATGATATTTCGGAATCAGATAGAATAAGAGTTACAGAAACTGAAAATGTGATTTTCAAAAAATCGATTTTTTAGCCATTTTTCGCGATGCGAAAGCCGCGTCCCCCCTTAATGACATCAAAGAGACCAGCCCGGCTATTCACAGGACTTGGTGCTTTGAATGAGACGAGTTAATGGAATTGTCGAAAGTCGTGGCTGCAGCATGCTTACAAGAACAAATGCAAAAATAAAAGGATAGAAATAGGAACAAATACATACACGCACGGAAGAACTCACATATTCACACACATGAACACAAACGCGAAAACTAAGATCTAAAATACAAAAAAGGGCAAAATAACAAATATACACAAACACACAAGAAAACACGCACACACATTTAACGCAGACACGAGTAGAACTATTAGGAGTCAGTTCACAAGCAGCTGTGCCTACTTTGTCGTACTTCTTTTTAATGTACATATTGGCTCTGTTGCCTTCACTGTCATGGGAATTTTTTAGTAGCGACATATCACGACAAATCGCAAAGCTGTGTTGTCGGAAAGCAAGTCGAGCGCTGACAGCACAACTTATGCGCGATTGTGTCACAGCAGGCTTTCTACAGCTGGCGCGTGCAGTGAGCGAAGAGTTCTAAGCCACACAGCGACGCGAATTCATGCCAAGCTCCCTTGCAACGGCACCAGTGTATCAGTCATAATTTTAAATTAGCATTCAGGCTGACATTAAGGAAACAAACACTGCTTCCAAACGCCTGACCGTTAACAATCCAATGGCATTCACTCAAAGCTGCGCGTGTTAGTCACTGATTGTTAGCATTGGTGGAAAGCAATCAATCGACGGTGCTACACAACACTCGAACGACGCCGCTAGACGCTCGGCTATCTTATCACACTGCTGCCAACGATCGGTCGTTTGCACGCTGAGCTGGCAGCAACGAATCTTTGCGTTGGAGGTTGCTTTCACAAATCTTTTCTGTTTAGAAACTCGCAGGTTGGTTTCATCCGCGCACGCTTCTCATTTATCCTGATAATGGTTTTGCTCCATCACTTCACCACGTCCGACGAGAAACGCAGGGGCACAGTACACAAACACACCCGCCGCTCACAGTAGGTACCAGACTTTGGCGAACTCTCCTCGTCGTAACTTCACTTAGGAGCAAAACAAAACACCACGGAACAAACACGTACGATGTTTGTTTGCAGCGGTATGCCGCCGCTGGATCTTGTTTCCACACGAAGCGCAGGGCAGCGCCACCGATGTTCGCTGCAATCTTTCTTCGCCGGCTCAAGGCTCAGAACAAACGCACGCGGCACAAATTGTGCATCGTAAGCTCACAATAATATTTCCGGCATGACAGACCACCACAAACAATTCGAATTCACTCTGACGAAGGGAGACGCACAGAGCTGACGCGACTCGGCCCAGTTCGAAGCGAGGGCGGCCATGTTAGGCATGTTCTCCGTCGGCGGGGACACCGGCCGTCCGGCTCATGACGTCACCTAAAGTGCGCGCCTATTGGTGCCGGCTCGTGTCCATCCGCCTTTGAGGGTCAAATGCCGCTGTCTTCTAAAGTTGTATCCGACTATAGTACTGTAGAACCCCGCTGATACGTTTTTCATGGGGCCGTAAAAATAACATAAGAGCCGGGAAACGCAAGAGCCAAGAAACAGGAAAAATTGAGAAATGGGAGTAGTGTTGAACTGCACACAATATTATTTTAATTCTTACATGTGAAAAAAAAGTCGTAGTTTCGCCCGAAAGCTGCAGCATCGCTTGCGATAGTAAATTAGTAGACAGCTATACAAAGTAAGGATAGTATTTTTATCGTCCGTATAAACTTGTAAACATTTGCTTGTTAACTATACAGTCGAATCTCGTTAATTCGAATACACTTAATTCGAACTGCTGGTTTATTCGAACTCATGCTCCGGTCCCGTCAAAGTTATGTGTATTTCAATGGGTGAAAACGCTCGCTAATTCGAACGCGAAAGCATTTGAGACGGTTAATTCGAACATACCGCGGACCAACAATGCTCTCAGCAGCGCGCCAAATAACGCGGCGGTGCCTCCGACCGGCACGTTTTCACGAGGGCGCTTCCGACGGTCTGGCGTGGAGAGTATGTGTCACTGTTGCTTGTTCGGTCTGGACTGTGAGCTTGCCTTGTGCTTGCATTGCGGAGTGGTAGCTTTCCTTCGATGTTTCCGTTTATTTTTGTCACGAATGACTTACGCTCGTAAATAATGGCATATATACTCATCAAAAGGCTACAGGCCAGCACTGCGCAGTTTATGGGTGCACAAACAACCAGCGGAAAATAACGATTTAGGGACTAAGTGTGTCCACAACACAGCACTCCGCGAGACCACTGCCGTGATGTGGTACGTTCACGCTTCGCCGGTTTCCTGGATCACCTGGGGACTTGGCATTTCAGTCTAATTTGAACAAATGCACACATCAGTAAAATAACTCATTTTGGTAAACTCTTTTCGGCACATTTCCCAATAGGTTGCGAAAATTGTCAGCTCTTCGGTGCAATATTTTCTCGTATGTAGTGGCACAGGCTACATTTGTTATTCTTTCAAACACGACTTCATTCCAGTGCCTAATACCACGCGGCGCACCTTTGATCGTGATCGAGCCCGATATGGGTCGAATTTCTTGGTCGCGATTGGCTTCTTTGCTCAATCAGCGGAAGGGAGCCAATCGCGGTCGAACATTCCAATCCAGATCGGCCTCGATCGCTATCAAAAGTGGCCGTGTGACACCGGTATAAGACAAATTGGGGCACTCTGCGAGAGAACTAGTCGGTAAATACACATTGCAACGATCTGGAAAAATTGTGTCCTATGGAAGATGTATGCAGACCCTGTGTCTACTAAAACATTGTCTCTGCGTTCACACGCACCCTGCGCGGCCCTGCCCATAAAGGTAATTAAGTTCAACAGTGTGGTGCTGCATCGAGCTCACCCATCTTTGAGCGTTGTCTATGTGCTTGGGCAGCAAGAGAATGCAGAAACGACCGTGTCAACCTCATCAGTGCGGCCTAGCACCAGTGCTAGAGTTCTGGAACCGTAATGCGCCAACTGTGCGTGGCGTAGAAACGCGCTAAATGAGCCCGCGCAAGTAAGAACATAAAAAATGGTATTCGCATGGGTACGCGGACAATAGCATCATGCTTGCAAGAATAACAGTAACGAAAAAAATAAATTATTCGTGCAGTCGATCAAGTGACATACTTACGTGCGTGCAGTGACCGCTTCGCTGACCACTAAGCGCTTTTCACTCACGGTCAGTAGTGGTTTACAGTCATATGCATATGTATTTATTCGACAATTGTTAAGACTCGACATTACATTATTATGAACATAGCACAGTGAGACGGTGTAAGGAAAACAAGAGAAAGAGCAGAGATGGCCCTAACAGTGCAATATTATTGGCTTATTTCGCTTCAGAGATAGCGCACACGAACAATTCTTGCCGTACGCGAACGCGATATCTTCAATACAAACTTCGCGCACGATCTAGGTTAAGGTTCACCGCGAGCGAAGCTTGTTCCAAATTCAGACATTCGAAAGAAAAGCCATTCCAGGTAAACAAACGTAAAAAAATAGGTAAACAAATATATATTTATCACAAGTACTGTTATAATCCCTGTTGGGATTGACAGTATGTATGTATAAATAAATAAATAAATAAATAAATACTAAATACTAAAAATAAAAATCTAGCACCTGGGCTGTATCAGTTGCGCTGGCATCTGTGATCACTGTCGCGCATCGCCTGGCTGCAGGTACCACGCTGCTCGATCGCCACGCTTATGCTTTGACATTTGGTTATAAGCACCCTGCACCGCACCAGATCCAATAAATCTTGCATGATTGAGCTGTTCAGTTGCATTGGAAGCGTATGGAGTAACCACCACATATCTACCAAATGCTGACACGCGTCGTCGAGCCGCCGGCGCCTGGTTCTAAGCATTGCCCGACAGCTACGTACGCACCTGCTTTCGCTAAATGAGGCAACCCTCAACCGCGAAACGTAATGGTGATCAGATTCAATCGACGATACGGTCACATGTGCCCAGCAATAACAATGAAATATACTGCTGATTAGCACGCCAGGCCTCGACGAAGCAGACGCGGCTGCACTTCATTGCGCTGCACTTCATTGGGACTAAGTCTTCATTGGGACTAAGCCTTGGGACTAAGTCACGCCAGTTGCCATAGCCAACTGTTTCGGGAAGTGCGGCATCTTTAGAAGTCCCAAAGTAATTAATGCCTCCAGAGCCGGAGGAAGGCAACCCAGGATTGGAATGATCTTCACGTCGAGTGCTCCTTGGATGATGTGCTCCTTGGATGAATTTCTCACCGCAGATGACAGCCTTGCCACTTGTGTGTGCACTGTCGAGGACATTGTGCATGTGCCCACATCCGACGCTGTGGGTTCCAGTGAGGATGAATGCGACATTGACAGGAACCATGCCCAGATGCCACCACAGGAAGCTGAAATGCTGTGCACACTCGACGTTTTAACTTGTACTATAGACGCGGAGGAAGTCAGCGACGACGTGTGCAAGCATTTTTACGTGCTTGAGAAAAGTCTGCTGGCTGACTTGACAAAAAAGCAACAGGAGATTAGAGATTTCTTTCCCTGCAAGTGAAGTATTTGTTTCTTGCTCCATTGAACGATAAGTTTGTCAGTTCGTCTAACGTAACTCTCCCGTTTTTATGTTTTTCGGTGAAACTAATTTCAGATGGCACAAATATTTTTCACGGCCCTGTGAGATTCGTATCAAGATTCTACTGTATCATGTCTTAGTGTGAATCATTTGCACATGATCTTGACATTGTCTGTTGAAAGCTCGTGCTTTCTGCCTCTGATTATTCCATGCCGTGCCAACATAGGCATTGAGTGTTTTAGTCACTCATAGGTATGATTTTCTGAAGGGGCATCAAGCTTAATCAAGACTGTAATAATGATGTTTTACTCCTCGATAATTTCCCAAAGCAATTCATTAATGAGCATGTGCTGTTATAATGAACTTCTATTTGCGTAGCATTATGCGCCACCCACATTGAAGCTTGCTTCATGAGGGGTGCTCTAGCTGGCCTGTCCACAGTTTAACTGCAACCTATAAAGCTGGCAACCATCTCTGCTACAATTCACCACACTGCTCTCTTTTGCTGCCAGGTGGCCGACGTGGTCATTTACCTTGACAAGAAGCTAGAGGCTGGTGATTGCCATTTGCCATCATATGTGCGTGGCATCCAGAACTGCCTCAGGAGTTTCCTCAACCTGACATACGAGCAGATGAAGTACACACGCTCAAGGCAGGGTAGTCAAGAGGTATGTTGATGCTCATTCAAAGTCTTGCATGTTTTCTGCACATTGGATACCACCACATTGCCATCTGTATTTTTGAAAGTGCTGCTAAAGAAATATTGCAGTTGAACCTACTTATAACGATCCCAGATATATTGATCTATTGGTTATAATGACCAAATTTCACAACATTTACAATTTTCCAACCCTGCCTATTGAAACTGTGTCCAGATATAATAAACATTTTCAAAAGTGCCGTACTGTTACAACGAACACTTCAAAGCCGGTGTTGATGTAAAAAGAGGGTGCACGCGAAGTTACGAAGCATGGAAGCATAACCAAACTTGGCACAGGGGGGCCCCCCCTGCGCCCTGTGCTGTGTGTAGGTTTCAGAAGCTGAGAAGAAAGTCCCTCGCTTTCAACCATGCTAGGGTGACCGTGATTTCAAGGCATGTCTCCAGCATGCTTTAGGGTGAAGCAGTGCAGCATACGGCAGCTGTGGCCTCTGATCGTGACTCACGACGGCTGAACAGTAGCACGCAGTTCTGATAGCACCATGCGCAGTCTCGGAAGCTACGGTGGCAGCACTCTTTTTCACGCAGTTCCCCACGTGGCACCTCTTGCACTTTGTTATGTGCGCTATTTGGATGAGTTGGACCAATTTGAACCAACGGCTGTTCAAGCATTGCTATCGATATACAAGTGACCCGAGTTAGAGCGAACGTGGCACGACATGCCACTGCCATACAAAGTTGCATATAATCGGTGTTTACAGTTCGTCGACGCTTCGTTCACGTTGTTACTGCACACCTGCACACGTTCACATTGTTAAAAAATGCACACCTGGAGTATAGCAAATTCACTTGAAATTAATACCAAAAAAACAAAATCAGTTTTATTCACACCTTATCAAAAAACAGTTACCATTCACTTGATCTGTACCTAGGGAGTGAAAAAATAGCTGTTGTAAGTGAGGTTAAAACACTAGGAGTTATCTTCACCGAACACTTAAGCTGGGATGCTCATGTACAGCATGTATGTGTAAATCTATCACGAGCGTGCGGTGTGCTTTCTAGGATTCGTCATATTCTGACGGACAAGATTAAATTATTGCTTTATAACACTCTCTTTGCAACTCACATTAACTACTGTACTCTTATATGGGGAACTACTTCATGTAGGAACATTCAGAAAATTTGTACTCTACAGAAAAGGGTACTGCGTTATATAGCGAATGTAGTACACGATGCGCATACAAAGGATCTGTTTTTAAAATATGGCATACTTCCTTTTCAACTATTGTATGACTTCACTCTACTATTAAAATACAAGAAGAGTCTTAAGCAAAACGAAACCACCTTTCTTGCATTATGTGCCTTAACAAAATCATCCGACATATCGTATACTCAGAAATAGAAGCACTTGGCTGACTCCCTTTTCAAGAACATGTCATGGAAGAAACAGGTTAAAATCGCGCATAGCTACCCTTTTAGGTGACCTGGAAAATGACAATATCGACATAAATAACTTAACCCGCAAAAAATGGAGAACTTTTCTACTAAATCGCTGGTGCTCTTAAATACAAATAGACTGTTCATTGATTTTGTATGATTAGACTATTACACTGATTTGAAATATTTATGCTGTGCTTTTTTTAATTTTTTTGTCTTTTTTTTAAGTTTCCATGTAGACACTCATTGTTATTGCTTATGTAATGAGGTTTCTAATTATTTTACGTCATGTGCTTTGCGTTTTGTGAAGGCTGCTGTTCTGTAGGCTACTGTTCATTTTATATTATACAGTGGCTTACTATAACAGAGCAGTGGCTGCAGATTTTTGAGTATTTTACATGATGTGCTTTGTGTTTCGTTTTCTTCTTTTTTACGGGACCTTTGAGATCTGTAAATGTTTCTTTTTTTTTCACTCAAATGTATTTTTCTGTCTCTTGTTTCTGCCAAGTAATGGGGCAAGCACCCAGTCAAGCTGCAGCTTAGCAGCTTTTTGTGCTTGTCCTAGCATTCTTCTTTTCTTGTACAAAAGAAATGCTGAAATAAATTTGACTTTGACTTACTGATAACAGTTCACGATGGCGTTCTACCTTTTGAGCTTCACACTTTTTCGGGCGAAGCGGCTATAAAAAAAAAAAAAACATAATAACTTTGCAGCTTTCAGTGCGCGTGTGGCCAATGCTGCAGCCATAACGGCAAGATCTTAGCAAAATGCCGACATACTACAGTAGTTTCTGCTTCCAGCCTACTAGAACGCTTCGTTTTGTATGCAGAATCCTCTCGTGTTGTGCTGATAGTAAAATATATCGCAAACTCTCAAAGAAAAACTGGCAGTGAATGAGGTCATAGTTTCAAAATGGCAGGTCATCGGAACTGGCCGGGCGCTGTTTCGAAATTCTGCGACGCCGCATTTAGCCCTTCATTTGTCGTCTTTAATGTAAACTTGCAGTTAGATGCGGAAAAGTGCCGGGAACAAGAATGAAGGTACTGAAAATCTTATATTCAGACAATATCTTCATAATCTTCACCTTCAATCGATTCGTAATTACCAATGCCTGCTACAGTGTTGCTAATTTTTGCGCGCTTTGACAGGCGAGTCCATATATAACGAACTACTGATACAACGACCACTTAACGGTTCGACTGTAGTAAGTTAGATTATAGGACAGCCAGAATACCTGTCAGGCTGACCTCTCTCTGGAATACAGCCGAATTCCGCTAGAACGAAATTCACGGGACACGCGAATTATTTCATTGTGGCGGAACTTTGTTGACGCGGAATTGGTAGGGGAATTCGTTATAAAGAGGATTTCGTTATATGCAGGTTCGGCACGAAAATTCGAAAAAGAAACGCTTACCGTATTTACTCGATTCTAACGCACCCTCGATTGTAACGCGCACCCGTTTTCCGTTTTCGTCGAAGCACTCATCCTTGGAATGTCACACCAGGTACCGGATGCCTGGACGCGTGTCGTTTCGCACAAGCGCGAGGCATCGGAAACGAAGAGCGAGCGTCACGATGGCGTCGTAGCGTTGTATAGTTATATAGTTATATAGTATAGTGTTACAGTAGAATCCCGCTGTTACGTTCCCGAGGGCTACGTTTTCCCGGCTGTTACGTCGTTTTCGGCCGGTCCCGGCACAGCTCCCATAGAACCCAATGCATTGGTAACCCTGCTGTTGCGTCGCAACTGTGAACTGCCACCCTGCGCCGGGCCGAGCGGCCATTTTGACTTTTCATGTCGCTTGGCTTGGTGGCTTGATGATGGCATTGGCTGCTGAAAGTGCCGGGGGCGACAACTATGACGTATTTTCGGTTTCCGCCAGCAAAAGTATGGCCCTTGAGATCCGCATTTGCTATATAAAGATGGTGTCTATGACGCGTTGTGGCCCTAAAATTGGTTTTGGCTCAGATATTCCGTATAAAGACCAAGGGCGATAACGCGGTCGCTGCGCGCCGTATGCTGTATGTGCCAGCCGACAACCACGTCTAAATCTTGTGCGCGCACGAAAAGCAGGGAGGAAGCGCACCTTCTTCCATTGCGCTCGAGGCACCGGCGAGGGAGCGAGGGGGGAGGGAAAGCGGGGCGGCGTTGTACTGTACTCTGGCATCAACCGTGTACAGCGCGGCGGTGCGCGGGCCGTATCTTGAAAGCGATCTGCGTTGGGGCAGAGTCTAGCAGTGTAGGTGCGTCGGCGGCTCGTAGCTTTGTGTGTGCTGTGTGTTCTCGGCACTCAGTTTGCGTTGAATCGATAGACAACAGCACGAAGGTCACTTCGCTCGCTTCTCCAGCGGCGCTTCCACACGCCGCCAGCGTTTGACAGCGCGTGTCCGCGCTCATCGAGTATGATGTGTCACAGCATGTACCAGCGCGTCGGCAACATCAACTGGAAGAGGAGAGAGTGCCGGCTTGGCGGGCTAGGCCAGCTGCAGCAAGCGGCAGGATCAAGTTTGAATGAAGGGAGGGGGAAAGAAAGGTCACGCCCGCGGCGGCAAGATCGCCGGGTCGAGGGATGCAGGCCCGCCTCGCACACGCACGCACACGTGCGCTTCGCATTCCGTCGCAGCAGAGAAGGTGCTTCCGGTTGCTGCTCGCGCAAAAATGACAAAATTTGGGGCGAAATCTCTAGGTTGTCGGAAGGGAAAATTTGTTATATCGAGGGGGTCTCCCGCTGCCACTTTGTTACGTAGAGGTCTCAAATACATATGCTTCTATAGAGTAAAGGCGGGGAATAGAAAAACTTCGTTATATCCAGGAATTCGTTATATGGAGGTTCGTTATAAGCAGGTTTAACTGTATATACGGTACACCAAACAGCAAAGCTGTGAATGAAACCGAAACTATCATCTGGGAAATCTTCGCGATGGCGTGGGGGCAAAGGTTGAGACGTACTGAAAGCAGTCGATAATGTGTCAACTTCACGAGAGAATGTATTTCGCGCCGCTGTTACAGCATTTTTCGTGCGTTACGGCCGACGCCTAACCCAACGCGCGTGCCCGGCCGATCGCAAAACACTCATTTTGCGGCACATGCAGCGTTGCAATGAAGTGGTTTGAATTATCATGATTTCACTGCATATTTATGACAAAGTCGGCAAGCTTGCATTTACCGGAAGTATTATTTCCAAAAGTCGGTCAGCCTGGATTTTTTACGCTTCATGGTAAGCAAAGGCATTACGCGAGTCTCACAGTCCGTTAAAAGAGCCATCGCAATGTCATTGTCATGGTAGCCACCATAGTCGTGAGTTCTGATAACTTTTCTGATGAGGTGAAAAGGATCCATTACTTTCAAAGCAGTCGCCGGAGTCAATGTGTCTAGCGGATTCTCATTTTCCCCAGACGATGTGACGTTAGGATCTTGTTGACAACAGCGGCTGCGGTGCGGCCACTCGGGTGATATCTTGAAAGCAATCTGTGACGTGCACAAAGTGAGCACCCACGCGGACCTCATCTTTAAAGCGATCTGCGATGTGGGCAAAGTGCACGGTGTAAGACGTATACTCTTTAGCTGGGGACACTTCTCGGCTTGCTTGCTAGATGCGATCGACCAGATAAAGTAGCAAGGGCGTGCGTCTATCGGGCCGGTGACGGCAGCGGATACCTATCGGCGGAACGACGCAACTTCAGTTAGAACGCAAGCGAGAGCTTGCGCGGACAAAGAATGCGCGCATGCCCTCACCCCTAGTTCTGCCCTCTCCCCGATGACTTACTCTCGCGCGTCACTCAATCATTTCGGATTTCCTGCGAAGTGCCGATTGCTATACGAACGGGATATTAAGGGGGGGCGCGGCTTTCGCATAATAAAAGTTTTCTGTGTTGAAGTTGCGGCGTACCGACGATAGGTATCCGCTGCCGTCACCGGGCCGATCGGCACCCGCCTTTGCTACTTTATCTGATCGATCGCGTTTCACTAGTGTCCTCACCTAAAGAGTATATTTCTTACACCGTGGCAAAGTGCTACTAGTGCCGGTAGAGTTGTATGCGCTCTGCTTTCGACGTTTAGTTCGCGGTGAAGCGAGAGACGCAAACTAGCAAAGAACTCTTTCATTGGCATAGGCAGCTTCTTGTATAGTATGGAGCAGCTACAAGCAGCGCCCCCTGGGTGTGGAATATGTGGGTTTCTATACCAAAACCTCTATATAACAGGCTTGGTGGTCAATTCGATCGCTGCTATTGCCGCGCCTTCTCACTCCAGCGTGTTGACACCGAGTTTCCGCGGTCATCGAGTGAGATGTGTTCATGTCTAGCTGTGCGTGCGTGACAGTGTCCTCGGTAATTTAGTTAGCGAATGTTTACAAGTTTATATGAATCACTAAAACTACTATCCTTAGTTCGTATAGATGTCTACTAATCTGCTATCGCAATCGATGCTTCGCCTTTCGGGCCAAACTGTGAGATTTTTTTTCTTCCGCTTACTGCCACGGCGATCATATGTGCCTTCTCCTCGAGAGAGAGAAATTTACGCTTCTTCGTTGGCATAGTCATTTCAACTGGACACAGACCACAGAAAACGGCAGCGATTGCGGTGATCCCCTGCAGCCTCGTGCAGGCGCGTGATGACCACACGTAGCTATGGACTGCAGTGGCTTAAATTGGTACTTTGATGAATTTGATTTCGTTCGCAAAAACCTCGTTCAAGTGGACATATGATCGTCACAGCTTTGGAAGGGCCTTCTAATTTGACTACGCGGCAGTTCCAATTTCAGTTCAATCCCAGTTTCGTTCCTGAAAAGTTTGTTGAAGCGGAAATACTGAATAAAACGTCTTTGTTATGAAGGGACTTTTTTTGTATTACTTTCTATGGGCAGCTGATGGGGAATCGGTATTTGTTGTAGGAGGATTCGACTGTAGTGCAAGATCGGTCAGACTTACCTAATGTGGAGGCTTGGTAAGCCGAAAAGAATGTAGAAGCAGAAGATGGGCTGACGATGCCACCTCTAACTTCGTGCACCAGCTGTCCGTGGTATCATGGATTTTGACTGTCTTTTTGGGGTTAGCACTTAATAATGGAGGAAGATTGCGGTAGCATTTCAGAGTATGCAAAGGGTCATCGGGAGTTTTTTACGTTCGAAACGGGTAAATAGGTAAAAGTACAGTGAAATCTGTGACATCACGGACAGCGTGGAATTGGGTGCAAAGTTTAAAAAAAAGGGAGGTTTGTTTTTTATGTTCTCTATGAAAACTTGGATGCACACGACAGATGTGGTTGTGGACAAATCAGTCATGTGACACGATGTACGTTGGATCACTTCGCGGCTGGCACTCGCACGGCAGGGAAACAGACAATAAAGCGGACAAACTAGATCACCAAAGAATTAGCTGTAGCTAGAGATGCAAGGGGTTGAAAAAAAGAACAAAAAAACATTGAAAATTTCTGAAAAAAAACTTTTTTGTTTTCAACCAGTATAAAATTTTAAGAAAACAGTGCCTCCCCTCGGAAGTTTCTTTTTAAAAGGCGTTTGCAAAGGAATTTGGTCAAAAGAAGGAGTTTGGAAGTCTGCAAAGCACCTAGATCCATCCACGTGGTGGCAAGGACTTTGCTTCAACCAACCCCTCTCCTGTCACGTACTGCAGATTCCTCCTTCTTCTGTGGCATGTGAAAGAAACTGGTTTGAGTTTGAAAATGTACACGCCAAGCTACGCAAAGGCTTGCAGGTGATTGCATGCAAAAATTTGTGTACGTGCACTCGAACCTCAATGTCCGGAAGGCTTCATTCACTGCACAGCAAAGTGTTGGCGCGTCACGTGTAAATGAACCTGACACAGATTAATACAAATATCGGTCTTTACACTTTGATGTGAAATCATTGCTTTGACATGAAATCATGCCTAGATTTTGAACGTGGAAGCTCAGCTGGGACTGTTGTGATGCAATAATGTAACCAGTTTATATTTATTTATATTTAATTATATTTTTTTCAGTGTTAAAGAAATGTGTTGGGTTTTCATAGCTCTGTGCACAATTGCCTCTTTTTCAGTTTTTCATATTTTTCTGAAAAAAAAAAACATGAAAGAAACCAGTTTCTCTCACGCCCCTCAAAATTTTATGAAATTTTACATCTGTAGCTGTAGTGCAAATGCATTGGAATGCTGTGCTCTTTCACTTGCAGCCATGCATTTTCGGTGCACGCTTTTCAATTCAATAAGTGTCTTCAAACTGAAGATGCCCATTGCCAAACTAAGGCATTTTGCCATCATTATTTTCATATTGTTAACCAAAAATCTTAACGTGGATTTGGCTTCCGCCAGAATCACTTCATGCGGACCATGCGAGTGCCATGGCAACTGGTGACATATGATCCCATGATATGCATGCTTATACCACAGTTTGGTCTGTCGTGTGAATCCAGCTGAATCCGCAGTGAAAAGTTTGAAGGACTAGCTTACAGCTCGATTTAGTGTTTCTCTCTCACATTACTGCCACTGTACGCAGGATGAAGTGTGTGCCTGGGGGCAGCGGCCGCTCTCCCTACGTCAGATCGATGCACTGGCGAAGGACGTGGTGTACCTCGGAGAGCTCGCCCATGCTTGCCTCAAGCAGATGCTGCAAAAATTCCACCTGGGAGTGGAATTTTTTCTTGGCCTAGATCGAGACTGCAATGAAGAGGAACTGCGATGCTTGCCACTGGTACGTTAACAGCCGAGCATGTTGAAACCCCTAGCCGATTCACACGAGCAAAGTTAGTAATACCTGGGGAAAAGCACATTAGTCTTCCCTGTTTATTCGTGGTTACAACTGTAACCGCAGGATACATTATTGTCTGGGTTGACCAGGCTTTAGGAATGGTGAAGGACAATATGCAGGAACGGCAGTCAGAGCAATGCATCCTCCATCTGTCATTTATTTTACAAAGACAAAAACAACACATTCTCCTGAACAGCACCTTCTTTTCCTTTCTACAGGCTCGAGAAAGTGAACTACAGTTAAACCTCGATATAACAAAGTCAGTAAAATCGGCAATTGTATTCGTTATATTAGAATTTCATTATATTGAAATTTGACCTGTTATGCAAGTAAGTGCAGTCACCGATAAATTTTTCTTACACGGAAGGGGCCGCAAAATTTTCCGAATTATCGGGCAGTTGGAAAGAAAATAAATTTGTTGAGTTTGAGCGTCAGCGACGAAAGATACGGTTTCATGCTGTGTTGACAATATCTTCACATTGGCAGTACGACGCGAGGCCAGCCAGGTTGGCATGCCTCCTTTTCTAGTGTGGCCGTGGCTGAACCAAGGCTGAACATGGCTGCCTGCGCGGCTGAGCGCATAAGCAGCCAGCGTGCCCTGTTTTTAGAGGTCATCTGCCACGTGTGCATAGGCTGGGCGCGCCGAGATGGCGCGGCATCATGTGTGCTGTCTTCCCGCACTTTCAGTGCAGGAGGTTGCGGAATCTTTAGTCTCGGAGACACTTTCAAACATGAGGCAGGCGAAGCATTCGCTCCCCACTGCCGGCACTTTTCGTGATAGTGTCGTCCCATTGCGGGCGACACTGTCAGCCGCGGGGGCGGAGTAGACGTGAAAGCGTGGCTGGCTTCGCTTCGTGCTGCCGATCTGAAAATATTGTCAACACATGATGAAAATATACCATATTTTTTCATTACAACCCAGAAAGGAAAAAAAATATTCACACGTATAATCCGCTGACAACTGCAAACAGTGCTCAAATCTTTGCAAAAACAGTCTCCATTCGTGGATGGACGACTCGTCCGTGTCATATCTTCGGCCAGCGGCTCTGTTTGCCCATTCTTCGGCGATGCTGGTCAAGCTGGATTCGCACACGGGACATTCTCGCGGCTGAATCAGTCACATGATATGTGACGTGAATCGAATCACTTCATAGCTAGCATTCACACGGCAGAGGATGACAGTGCAGATGGAGCAGCCCTCACATGGGCGATCGCGATGGAGCAAATGCGACTGAGCCGATTTGGCTCACCGAGTATCACGAAATGCTTTGCGCCGCAGGAATGGGTGACGTACGAGTTTGCCAGTGCAGCGTGTCCCATTTGCTAACTAATAAACGCAAAATGGCGACCTGTAAAGAGGAGGAGAATGGGTGACCATGAAAGAGGGAAGGAGGGAGCTTCAACATGCAAGGGCAGTGCGAGGGTGGAGTTCCATAGGAGATAACAAAATTTTAAATGGTGGAGAACCTTGCCTTCAGGTGTGGCTTCATGGCAGCACGGCACGTGCTGTCGTGAATCCGCACTTCAAGGCAAAATTTGTATTCTAACTTGCAACCCGACTTTACTGTTAACTTTAGTCGAATTTTTTTTTTTTTTTGGGGGGGGGGGGGGTTACATGTCCAAAATTACAGCATCTTTCATTGCTGACTCTCAAATTGAACAAAATTCTTTTTTTTTTCTCTCATTCAAATTTGCTTTTTCCGATGGCCAGATAATTTGGAAAATCTTGCGGCCCCTACGTAAGGAAAATCTATCGGCAACTGTACTTATTTGCCTAAGAGGTCGCACTTCAATATAACGGCAAAATTTTGACATAACGAAGCAAATTGCTGATTTTACCAACTTCGTTGTATTGAGGTATAACTGTATTACAGAATGTAATCCATCAAAAGCATACCCCCAGCTTGTCTTGTTAATCTCTAGACTCGCGAGTGAGAGCCCAGGAGGGACTTCATAGGGTACATGCAAAAGCTGTACAAGTTGCATGTCAAGACCTTTGGTCCTCAGAGTTAGTTGAGTGGCATGAAAGTGTCAAAATCTCAAAGGCTGTTGAGTGTGTCAACAGGAGCACTCTTTTGCTGAAACCTGTTGTAAATAAAACATTTCTGCAAGAATTACTGCAAGAAAGCTTCCATCTTCCATGAGAAACAGCGGTGCTTCCTGAAGACTGTTTATGTGCGAAGCTGATACCTATCCATAAAGGAGGAAATAAACAGCTAGTTGAGAAGTACAGGCCGATATAATTAACTAGTATGTTCTGCAAGTTAATAGAGCATATGATTAACAAGGCCCGTGTGAGTTACTTGAAAGAAACAGTTTGTTATATTTTAGACAACATGCCTACAGAAGGGGGGCTTTCGACCACGACGCAGCTTTTAGAAATGATGCATGATATTGCTTTAACAATGAATGCTCGAGTGCAGACCTTATTCAGTATCTATAGATTTCTCTAAGGCATTTGACTGCGTCCTGCACTCACTAGTAATAGAAAAACTAACATCTTTTGGTATTAATTCTAAAATTGTGTCTTGGATTGCAGCTTATCTTTCTCATTTCACGCAATACGTTAGTTTCCATAATTCCAAATCTGATCATGTTGGTGTGTTTTCTGGTGTTCCACAAGGGTCTGTGCTCGGCCCGACATTGTTGCTTGTCTTTGTTAATGATATTTTTTCTTTTATAGAACCAGGAGTGACAATAAGGCTGTTTGCAGATGACTGCATAATTTATATCCTCGTTAGTAACACGACAGAGCAGGCAAATCTTAATAAATCCCTCCAAAACATTGTCAACTGGTGCAGCAAATGGGGAATGGAAATTGACACTGACAAGATAGTGTGCATTACCGTAACTTGCAGAAAAACTCCCCTTCTTTATGAGTATACACTGCTTGGTGAACAGGTAAAAACGGTCAACTCTGTGAAGTACTTGGGAATTGCATTGATCCAAACATTAAAATAGGATGAGCACATCAAAGAAATTTGCTCACGAGCTTTTAACCCTTTGAAGGTCGTATTATTTTGAAAAAAAAACTTTCCCAGATGGTCAAATTACTTTATTGCGGATATTGAATGTACAAAATGTATAAAGTCGGGAATAAATAGTGAAAAAAAAAATTAGAAACAGTATTTTGATGTCGGCATCACTCAGAACTCCAAATGTTCAATAATATTTCAGAGTGTGGTATTCCTTGAAACACGGTTCTACGCACAGCGCCTTATCACAGTCTGCACACCAAAAACGCCGACAGTCAAGATAGAAATCAACTTCCGCCGCCCCTGCAAGAGAGTGCCGACAGAGAGAAAACTCACGTTTGGCGCGCCTCCGTTGCGATCACGCGGCGCAACCAAAACCGCGTAAGCGCGTTGCCGCAGAGAGCGAGAATACCTCGTGAGCGGCGCTGATAAACAAGCTAAGACAGTGCCAATCAAGATAGAAATCAACTTCAGCGCCACTGCAAGACAGTGCCGACAGAGAGAAAACTCGCGTTTCGCGCGCCTTCGTTGCGATCACGCGGCGGAACCGAAAGCGCGTTGCCGCAGAGAGCGAGAATACCTCGTGAGCGACGGTGATGAACAAGCTAAGAGCAGCGCCAATAAAGGTAGAAATCAACTTCCGCCGCCCCTTCAAGGGAGTGCCGACAAAGAGAAAAATCACGTTTCGCGCGCCTCCGTTGCGATCACGCGGCGGAACCGAAACCACGAAAGGGATGTTACCGTAGTCTGCGCGACGCACGCGCTGAAACTAGAAATCAGTTCTGTTTATCTCCGCAAGAAGGTAGCACAAATGTCAAACGCTTCTTGTAAGTCCTAAAAGGTGGCAGCACCTCCCGGTGAGCATGCATCGTCATTATGGCGCAAAATTTCAAACGGAGGATTGAAACCGTACCCGTACGGCAAAGACCTTGCGGGACAGAAAACTGCCGCCGTACAGATACGGCAAAAACCTTCAAAGGGTTAATCAACTTGGATTTTACGTAGGAAGCTCACTGGAACATCCCCTCAGGTTAAGCTAACAGCATACAACACACTGGTTAGGCCCATTCTAGAATACGCAGAAATAGTTTGGAATCCACACCAAAAGTGCTTGAGCGACCTACTAGAATAGGGCACTTGGATTTATTTACTCAAAGTATTCAAGACAGGAGTGTTACAGCCCTCTGCATCCAAGCACATACCTATTCCAACTCCGACTAGTCACCGTATCATAGCCTGCTTAAAAGTTCCTTTTCCTGCTGTATCATGGCTTCGCCAAATTGAATAAGGACGAATACTTGAAATCTCCGAATTGTTACTCGTGTAGGGCTCATCATGAAAAGTGCATACGTCCATTTTTTTCATGTTGTAACACTTTCAGGCATTCCTTTTTTTTCCTCTGTCATTGAAGCGTGTAATACCTTGCCAAGCGATGCAGTGAGCATCTGGTCGGTCAATATGTTTCTGTCACGTTTAGAAGCCTATGTTCAGTTCTTGCCGGAGTAAACTTGTGATTAGAAGCATTTGGTGCATGATGCAGGCGGCAAAGATACCTAGCACCGTCCATTTCCTGTCATGTATGCGCCTTTTTTTTCCAGGATGAGCAAACGATATTGCTATCATATAACAATACCTATTGTGTCTTTTTTTCTTTCTTTCTTTCTTTATCTGTGCTCAGGGACGACATTTACTATGTCCGAGTTGTTCCCAGTGTTGCGTCACTGCTCCTGTATCTTAACTTGATGTTTCCTTTTTAATATTCTTTTACACTGTGCTTCAATATGTTCAAGTTGATGTACAATTGATTGCCTTTCACTGTTTCCATAGTCATTGTTCGATGTACTAGGTTTTTTTTCTATTTCTTTCTTTTTGACGAGAAGTCCTTTGTTGGAACATCATTAACTTTTGATATAGTATTTATTCTTGTGTGCCCTATCCTGTATTGGCCTGATGAGGCCTACAGTATTGATAAATAAGAAAATCTTATAAGAGTAATTCCTAGCCTAGATGTTGCCATCCACACCCGCAAAAGATGTACTACAGTAGTGCTGTAGAACTAGTTTTAAAAAACATCAATATTAAATTTATAGGCATCAAAGCCATTCTAAACAAATAAGGAAATACTTTTTCTTTTCCACATGTTTAATTTTTAGGACTGGCTACTCTTGATACATAACTTGGTGGCATTGTTAGTACCAGGAGTGCTTGGTGTGAAATTATTTTAGCTTCTCAGTGTTGTGTTGGCTTTTCCCGGCTTTGTTGCTCGTGTGAAACAGGTAATACTTTTTTCCCAAAGGGATCATTTCAATGTCTTGTTCGACGTATATTATATAATTGTTTGTTGTGCCACCGTCTTGTACATATGGCATTAAAAAGCATGTTATTATTTTAGTCCTACCTAGGTGTCTGTCACTGCTCTTTCATGTCCAGTGATGCAGTCTCTCTGACTACAGAAATTCTTTGTACACAGGATCACATTTTGCCCATGGGCTTCAAAGATGCTCTCAAGATTGGTGCCAATCGCTCGGCACCATACAGGCACTACAGCAGCTATGACAAGGACTGCTCCCAAGAATATGGACCTAATGGCAGGAGAGGTAAGCGGAATGATCTGCTTGTTGACTGTGATGTATGCCACCGTTGTACTACTTTCTGTATGTGTATGTGGGTTCTAATTAGAACATTTTGCTGCGAGCCATGTCATAGAGAAGGACCAGAGGAGAGAGTGCTGCCCCACAGAAAGCATTTATTTTCAAGGATGACTCAACGTAGCTTTATAATTTATTTTATCTGAAACTGGTGATCATGGTTCTCATGTGCATGTTCACATCCAATGTTTGTGGTTCTCGTGTGCAACAAGTCCCATAGAAAATGGAGGATATGTGCGTGTGCGCTGCAGGCACAGGAATGGAACACCATAGCCTCCTATGTTGTGCTATTCTGTGCCTGCACAATCACTCCAGCTGCGCAATGTCCTCGCATTTCACCCAATCTTGTCTGACAGCACCCTCTCTGGGGCACTACCAAAGTGTCTGCAAGCCGTGGCTGGCATGCAGAAAGGCACAAATGTAGCGCAAATCTGCAAGTCTACTACAATATGACAAAACTTGTTAGCCTGGATAAGTGCATGAGCAGCGGCTGCTGTATTGCCAATTGATAATTCAGACTCGACAGGGTAAAACGTCCGAATACTAATAGGGAGTCCAAAATACCGGATTTGCCTAAAAGTAAGTGTCTTTATTCCACAAGTGACCAAAGGTGTGCCGTATTCTTGGATAGTCACTTTTAAAGATTAAAAAAAAATTATGGGGTTTTACGTGTCAAAACTACGATTTGATTATGAGGCACGCCGTAGTGGGGCTCTACAGGGACCGCATAAAAGTCCAAATGATCGGGAATCCAAAATATTTGAATTCGTCAGAAAACAAGTGACAAACAATTGTCGTGAAAGTGAAAGAATCCCCGAAAGGGATCGTCCAAAGATGAGGCCCAAATTTGCTGTGCATTGCTGTGCGCCCATACCTTGCCTATGATCTGGTCAGTCTGTATCTAGACCATTGCCATGCTGTCGCCACAGATAGATGAAACTACAATCAATGCTTACACCGAATATTCTACCCCTGGCAACGTAACAGAGCCACAATTTTGCGCAATGCCTTTTCCGTACCACATCTTTTCGCGCTTCGTCAGTAGTAAGAGTGGTGCCCCGCCTTCGTTATCAATGGGATCGGCTGGCCGTCAACGGTGGATGATAAGGGCACCATATAGAATCGAGTAAAACTCATCGCTACAAAATTGCTGCCCAGAAGTCAACCGTGCTGCGATAGCCAAATGACGGCGGTATTTTTTTTAGCAACAGTTGATCACTGTCTGGCGCTTCCATAACTTAATCACTCTCCTCGTCAGTGCAGACATCCAGGGTGGAGTCGGCACCTCTTTAGCAACTCAAAGTCTCCGGGACCGTGTTGCTATTTAACACGTGAATTAACAAACGCTGGTGGCGCAAAACTAACACCATGAAACTCGCGCAAGAATGCAGCTTTAGAGCAGCTTGCTGAGGTTCGCGTGTCCTACGGTTTGGGCGTGTTCCGTTGGATCAATTGGGCTTCGCTAGTTTAGGTTTCGAGGAGGTACCTGCAACCTGCCCGACTATGCCCGCGGCGATGCCAACGTCGTATCAAAGGCCAAATATTTATATTTCTACTCAGCTTGGCAGTCAAATTGGTACGCAGTTGAATTATTAAATGGTTAATGTGTCCGAAGTTTCGGTCCTTATACATTATGCTTATGGGCCAGTGACGGTGCCGCGAAGCAGTCAGAATAATCGAGCATGTCTGAATTTGTCCGAATAATCGGTCTGCATCATTTGTGAACTAGCCGGTTGCTGAGTAGAGGCTCCAACTCTATGAGGATATGCAGACCATTGAAAAGCCCCTGGTGTCATTTAAAGCAATGTGCGAGCATTACCAGAAGCTTGTCAAGTCTTGCCTGGCTCCGAAGAGCATTGACGACATTGAGTCTGACCATGGGTTTCTGGTTGATGCCTTGCTAAAAATTTTACATGGCTATGCTTGCAGCTGTCAATAAAAAAAAAAAAAATGTAAAAGGCAACATCTGAGCAGCTTCACTCAATTAGAAATAAATGAACTAGAGCAGATTGTGTGAACAAGTTTGTTGTCTTCACTTATATTAAAGGGATACTCAAATTTAGGTTTCCTTTTTTTTTGTATTTATCATAGGCAGAGCAACATTATTTTACAGCAAGCAAATACTTTCTGGAATGACGCTTGTCTAGCTAAAAAGTGTTTGAAAGTGCCAAGGACATGTCCTACAATTCGCATTTATTCGCTCCAAAGTGTTCCAAGATCTGTATTTAGATGCTCCAAACCTAACATTTTGCTCCAAATTGCTCCAAATCTCAGTTTATCAGTGGCGCTACTGCATGCCTTGTTAAAGAGCACAGAGTAAGATAGACAGGAGCACCAACTCCTAATCTTGTAATGCATTTGGTGCAGCTATCTAGTCACAAGATCTAACCACATCTAGCCATCTAGTCACCTTAGCACTGGAACACTGCCAGTGTTGCACTTCTTTCTCTTTGGTCATGTCCTCTGTTTTGTGTGGTTTTCGAATGCGCTCTTCGTTCCCTGGCTGGTAGCATTAGCACCAAGTAAACGTGCCGCGTGAACGCCTTAATTGAAAGCCACCTTACTATTAACAAATATAACTTTAGTAAAAGCATACTAACATACCATATCCGCCTGTCTATTGTGGCCATGAAAATGGCATTTGTCGTGGTAAATTTGCACACATTTAAACATTTATGAAATACTCCGCAAACTTTGGTGGATGACAAGCAGGACATCATTTATGATTTATGCCACAAATCATGGCTCACCAAGACACAAGTTGGGACATCCAAGTCAGTGCTTTTATTGCATCTTACTCCGTGGTGCAGACTAGTCTGTCAGTATGTTAAGTTGTAATTCAAGACATGTTTCCCAGCATGTAACTTACACTTTTGGAACTTTGTGCATGTTTCTTTGCTGCTGTGCAGAGAACAACAGGTTTCACCACCAGCGTGACAACCTGAGGCATGGCCGTAGATTTTCTTTAATGAACAATGGCCGGGTACATCACTGGAGGGAGCCGAGAGACGCATACCGCCGAGAAGAATGCAATCGGAAACAAGATGACCGTATTAATGTCAAGGAGGACGATTATGCGGAGGACTCTTTGCTCTACATAGGGATGCACCTACAGGCCAAAGACACGTCTAGGGAGCTGGCTGGTGAGTTTGTCTTGTCTGACATTTCCAGAGGCACACTAAATTAATGAGTTAAACTAGATTAATGACTTGCTTTGTCTCTTTGGCCCTATTCTTGATGAATCTCTCTCTCAGACATTGTATTTACATTAATTCTAACACGCACTTTTCTTTAACTGAAAAATATGCTAAAACATGACATGCATGTTAGATTGTAGAACAAAACCATACTTCAATAGTACTGACAAGCTATCGTCATTGTCATGAATTATAAGGTTATACAAGGAGGTCGGTAAATTTCGGAACACTACACTGGAAAAAAAAATCACAGTTTCGCTTGAAAGACGAAGCATCAGTTGTGATAGCAAATTATTAGACAGCTATACAAAGTAAGGATAGCAGTTTTATCGGCGGTATAAACTTGTAAACATTCGCTTACTGACTAAATTAACAAGCATGGTGTCGCGCGTGCATGCAAACATGAACGCATCTCCCTCGATGACCGTGCACACTCACTGTCAAAACGCCGGAATGAGGAAGCACAGCAGCAGCAGCGAACGAATTGACCTTCGTGCTGCCTCTCGCTTCAATGCGAACAAAGTGGCGAGAACACAGCGCACATGAAGTCATCAGCACTCGGCGCACTATATCTCCATCGCATATTGCTTTCAAGATAGGGCCGCGTGGCTGTGTACTGAGGCTGCCGTATTCTCCAATGTAGTGGCATCATTAGGCAAGCACAAGGCAGTGCGAGGAATGGAAGGGAGGGCACCGAAGAAAGAGAGAAGCACTTGGGCGCTGCGCTCGCACGGCGAGCACTAGAGAAGAGGCAGAATAAAACAGGCGTACTTCCACACGTATTGCATTTTTCGTTTTGGTGCACATTACAGTCGAGGGTATGTTAAAATCAAGTAACTAAGTATGAAACTTTAGCTTTCTGTCGATGTCAAACCTGGAGTGTCATCTGACCGGTGTGGCTGGCATTCTGTTCATGCAGTCAAGAAATGCTTCACATGAGAACATTTGTTTTCTCACATCAACATCCGAGACAGCCTAGCCAACCAATGCCAATGCACATTTAAGGAAGTGAGCTAGCCCCTAGTCTAATTATTCATCTATGCTAATTATTCATCATCATCATTATACCTCTAGGCTAATTATTCATCATTAAAAAAAAGACATTTTCAAACAATATAAAGTTTCACTCTAGGCAAAGTGATCTTGTTTTCGCAATTCTTTTACAGCAGACATTTATTATGGCTTTCTGACATTTTGTAGTTATGTTCTGCATAGAATCAATATTTTTGATTATATAGTACTGAAGTTATTGCTTGTAGTGTTCCTTTTAGTCTTGGAGGGTGGTTAGTGTTCTGGTGTAGTGAAAATTTCGATGTGTCATGTTGGTGAGAAGCTAAAAATTGTGCATTTGCATGCTTCGCTCAGTTTACCTTCATGTGCTGTTTTGAGAGCTGGTACTAACTGTGGTCTTGCTGTGGCTTTTGCAGTTCCCGACCCTGACGCATCCTGCAAGAACAGTGAGAGTGAATGCAGGGAGCAGCATGCTAGTGCTGAGCCTGCTAAACCTGTGCAGCAAGAGATGCCTGCCACCTCGGGTCCCCAAGATCATTGCCTCGTAGTCGATGGAGCAAAGGAAGACACAAAGGCAGATCAGGTTGCTATGGACAAGCCCCGTCCAAACAGCAGTCTCTCCCAAAGCCTTGAGCATGCACACGGTGACAAGTGTGCCGCGCCTCAGTGTACTACTGCAGGTAACGCTGTAGATGTTTCTCAAGAGACTTTACTGCATCACTGTAATAGCAACGGGCCTCTCAATAGCAATCCTTCCCCCAACCTGGAGCATGACATCAATTTTTTTGCAGGTGAGCGACCTAGTGGAGGTGATATGCTCGGAGCTTCACAGGGGACATTAATGGAGCATTGCAATGGCAGTGCACACATAACTGAGGACTTGCAAAATAAGCCATTGACCCGGAACAGCAGCCAGTCTTTATCACCTCCGCGTCCGATACACCATCCCAGTGTGCTTGTTGAAAGCAAGGCAGTTATGGGACAGGACCACAATGCCAGCACCATCATGACAGCTGCCAACGTTAAAAATGGAATTCCAAGCGGCCCAAGTGCATGGGGAAGCCGGCCGATCAATGACAAGGCAGAAAACACCTCTTTTCGACCGGCAGACATGCAAGTCTTGAAGGATTTGGCTTAAACTGAGACCATCATCTCAATTCATCGTCGCGTAATGCATCCTTCTCTTCGCCATCACCTCCTGTCGACAGTGATCTTCAACATGCATCACACATACTAGTCCAGAATGAATTTGTTATCAACCAGTTTGATTTGCTACATTTGACAGCTCCAGTTGCGATGAGCCTCATTTTTAGTCCCTTTTTTTTTTCATGATAATTTTTATGGCACTGTGTTTATAGCATTATATTATTCCTTTACTGTTCAAAGCTCAACGAGAAAGCTTCTCCACAGTGTGTAATGCAATATGCCATCTTGATTAACTTCAGAGCGAGTAATCACAACATTATCATCTGTTTGCCATTATGGTCCATGGTGAAGGTTACGAGCAGTATTTTGGTGTCTTGTACTACTACCACTAATACCGTATATACTTGTGTAAGGGCCGCACTTTTTTTTTCTTTTTTTCGGAATTTTTGCTTGGTGCGGCCCTTACACGAATCAGGCCGACGACAGCTCACCAAAGGTCTATACTGTTTCCGCAACAGCAGCAGTGTGCAAGAGAGTCACAAATGACATGCCAGGAATGTTTTTATTACGATTCCATGTCGCTATCGCTGTCCTTGCCCTCGGAAGAGCTTGCCTCAGCGTCTGCATCCCCCCCAGAGACGATCATCCCAAGTACCGTCCATGCTGTTCGTCGTTCTGCGACGGTTAGAGAGCTGGTTCTGGGTCATAAACCACGTAGCCCACCCCCGACTTGCCTTGAATTGTGCCTGGGGTATTTCCATGTGGCGAGCGATGTTCAGGGCTCTCACGCGTACCATGTCAGTTGATACAGGGTAGCCGTCAATTCGAGTGTCGATGACATATTTGACGAGTTCGCCTTCGAGTTCCGGGTATTTGCACTTCTTGCCGCGAAACGCCTTTCGGCTCCTGTTGGTAGCGGCGGGGGCTTCTTTCTGCTTTATTCAGTAACGCACATGCTTCTCGTCTACGTCGTACTTGTCTCCAGCTTCTCGCTTGCTGTGCTCCTTGGCATATTCAGTCACTTGCAGTTTAAATGAAGCAATGAACGATCTCAAATGCCGACCCATCTTCCTTCACCTGTGCTGACTCAAACAGGGCTCACTATTACTGACGCAGTGACACCAGTTCACCGGCGACATGATGCAAATGATGCACCACACAAAGCAATCATGGCGCCGTACGCCAACGCTCAACCAACGCCTCCTAGGAGGCATTGGCTCAACCAGCTCAACGGCTTGGCCGGCGGAAGCGGAAAACTGGCAGCGCCATCTAGCTTCGATTGAACTAACTACACCTTTCTCACGGGACTTTTCGAACTTTCTTTTTTTTGAAATTTCTCCTTTCAAAGTAGGGGTGCGGCCTTTACACGAGGGCAGCCCTTACACGAGTATATACAGTAGTTAACTGGTGCACAAAGACATGAAACATGAACGGATGGGACTGAGAGAAGTTGTGCCAGTTGATGTCTTTCACGTTATCATTCTTTGCATAGGAGCATATTTTTCAATTTCGAACCAAAGAGCCCATGACAGAATTCCTTGGTACAGTCAGACTTCAACATAAGAAATCATTGGATAAAACAAAGCACAAACTAAAAAAAAAATTGTCTCACCAATGTTAGTGTATAACAAATATTTTTCATGTTGAATATGATCTCGTTATAAAGAGGTTCAACTGAATTTCCTACATACATGGCGTTTTATTGACATCAAGAAGTAAATAATTCGACAGAGTGCATGAGGAATTCAGGATGCCAAATTCTAGCTTTATTTCTCAGGATTGTATTTTTTTTTTCTTATGTACACTAAAGAAGGCCGGCTGCAATATAATGGAACTCCTATTTGCATTTGTAAATAAGCTAGTAGTGCCCCTGGCTCACTTGTGAAGATTGCACCTATGTCACAATTTAAAAATTAACGAACAAAAACAAGGTCTTGCACCACTGAGTGTACTAAGTAGTTAATACAGTCCAGCAACACGATCAACACTGAGTTTTGTGCAGTTTGGAGGGGAGCAGTAAAAAGTCTCTCCTCTAAAACTGCTTATCTGAATTATATACAAATCTTTTCTACTACACATGACTTTGCTGTCAGCTTTGCCAAGTGCCTCATCCAAGGAAGCAACTCCACATAGCCCATTGATGCGTGTTGCGTGATCCTGCAGGAGCGCAACTAAAAGTGATCAAGTGCTGCGAACCAGTAGATACTTTCAAAAGACTCTTGTGTGTGCTGTAAAATGTGCCTAAATAAACGTCATTGTACTTGTTGAACTATCATCAAATTACTGGCATTGAATACGGCATCCTACAAAACCGACAGCAAATTTCCGTTTCCACAACCACTTGTTCCTTTTTACCATGGCTCCACTTTATGAACTTGAAAAACAATGCCTCAGCCTGTTCCATCAGGCTCCTTAAACAGCAGAAGCCGCGAATCAACATGCGACTTAGTACAAAATTCTATGGGGAAGGGGGGTGCTGCACAGCCAGCCTGCCACTGTTGGTTCTTGCTTACCAACAACTGCTTCACATTAGAAGTGGCAGCTTCTTTGCCACTGCTTTTGAAGTCATGCATTGAGGATTACTGCATTTACAAGCTCCAGAGCACACAGGATCTGCTTTTCATGAAGCCATGGTAGAACTAATAATTAGCACAGCCACGGCTGCTGGATATAAAAAGGTGCGGCCTGCCGCGTCAGGCGGACTGCAATGGGACAGAATATCTCAGCCGTAGTTGAATTCTCGGCCACTTGGCTAGGATGAACGGTGCTAGCTGTCGGAGTTGGGACGCGTCAGCTTCCACGCGCGACAGCATTCCAAGTGCGTTTCTGACGCATTTACTATGCCGATCTACGGCTTTTTTTTTAATGCTTTTCTTTTGTGTATGTCTTCGGCTGATGGTGTGGTGGCGGATGACACCGTTTTTGATGCACGCGGCAGGCTGCACTTTTTTTTTTTTTATCGAGCGGCCGTGGCACAGCAATTGCACCATGCTCAAAAGCACACACAACAGAACTGCGAAGTGGCAAATGCCGCCCAGACACTTTAGATAAGGGTTGGCTGCCTACTTGGACCACATAATGCTTGATCTCAGACCACAATAACGAAGCATTTTTAAGAGCAGCAATCTATGCCACAAATCAAGCGAGTAAAGCACATATAAGAAGTAAACATTAAGTGAAGAGTGTAACAAGTGAAAGCCTGCCACTTCACAAGTAGGTGGGGCAACTTCTTCCACTGTCATTCCCACAAGAATGCACAGTAGTTTGATCAGAGAAGAAGCTCCTTAAGAAATTATAGATGCATGGGAAGCTGCTTACCAAAAATAAACATACAAATAGCCATGTTGCAGCATTGCATGCACACTTTGCAAGGTTCCCTTTAGAAGTAGGTTGCGAGCAAGTAATGAATAGATGCATCTTAAGGGGCCCTCCAACGCTCTTCTAAATGCTGCAAGGATATGCTCAAATTGGCTCATAATTGCTTTTTTAATTCTGTGTGAATAGCTACCTAATATATTGGCTCTTCCAATCAACGTATTCAACCAAGATATCCCAGAATGCCAATGAGGAAAACTGTGGCATCAACACGTTCCATCGTCCACTTCATGCATTGATGCAGACTTGCACGAACAAATCTGCAAGCCTATTTGTGTGCACATGTAGGAAGTCCACATCCCATGGTTGTCTGTTGTAGCTTGCCTCAGTTGACAGGGCTGCTGCCATCCTTTCGATAACAACATGCACAAAAACTTAATATAATGACTGAGTCACAGAGGGTGTGACTTAAGCTCTGAAAGCTTAAACAAACATCAAATGAACACTGACTCATTCAGAAAACTAAAAACAAAACAGCACCAAGAACACCGAGCCCATACTTTGCAGTTGCTTCTTAATGCCAATTCCTTTTGTTTTACTGTGATCATGCACCAAGGCATGCCCTTTCTCTGCAACATCCATACCGACATTAAACGATAAGTTCTGCTGATAAGATTTACATGCTCCATAAACAAATGTGCAACAACTACTGGGAATCGCCACCCGTAAACTAGCTTGCAGTACAGCTTTTCCAGAAGCACTTTTTCCAATTGTATGCAAGAATTTGAAACGTAAAAGAAATGTAACATATATTGGTATTTGAACTATTATATAAATATGTTTCCTGTGTGCTTAACAAATCACTGCAGGCATGCAAGACAATTTTTTCATCCAACCACACAGCTGAGTGCAGATACTATCAATTCCAAGCTTCACTTGTGCTGGGAGGGACCACAATGCAGCAAGCATAACATGCCTTAATTGAAACAGCTGCAAGTCGCAACAAGCAGATATTACTACTCAAACAGTTCTGAAGCAAAAACTCTCTCCAGATGTATACATTTGCAACGTTAAATGGCTTGCACAAAGCAACTGCGGCAAGCCAAGCCTTTGAACATGGTGCAAGCATTCTCATTCACAACTTGTCACAACGGCTTGTTTCACAATAAAATCATATATAACATCTCTTCCAGCATAACAATAATTGTACTGCAGTCGCCAACAAACACGTAGTATTCGTGTACAAATAAAAAACAGTTCATTGTAAGTGACTCATTATATGAAGCTGCCGACGAAGTGTCACATGCTTAACTTGTTGATGTGGCTCGATAGCTAAGTTCAAGTGACCGAAAGCAAAAAGACTGGAATCCACGTGGGGGTTCCGCACATTGTCTTGCTGCTGCCATCCTCTGGCCCCGACCCGTGGCCACAGGTGCTTGTGGAGGGAGACTGGGTTGTGGATGATGTGGCTGACGGCTGTGTTGTGATCCCTAATGGCTTTCTCTAGGGAAGCGCTCCTCCGTTAGAGGTTGGGCAGTATGTCTGGATGGACGTACTTCACCAAGTCTTCCTGACTGCCTATGAACACCACCTTTTTCGCTGTGACCTCGTTAAGCCTGAAAACAAAATGTGAAGGAAATTTTTTATGCTTTCCATTTCTGCATGACTTCAGCCTCACAGGGCCAATGAAAACAGCCTTTATTTCTTTGCTTGAAACCAGGAGCCGTGTCCTTGAGTAAAGCGACAGGCTCGACAGCATCAAGTTGAATGGTATGTTTCCATGCAAAGAACTGATGTATGCCATACATGGGAAATAATTAAGAAGTTTTAGCTCAAGGGTTTCTATCTAAATACATGGGAAAGGAGAAATCATTTTTCTTGCCAACCACTGCACCACATTTAGTGAAGTTTGTTGCTTTGGTTGTTCTAATGAATGTGCAGAACTGCAATATCTATTTTTCGTGCAGAGTTACAGATTTGTAAACTTTGTGCTGCTTTTTCATACTTCCCAATTTTTGAAGACTCTTGTAAAAAATTCAGGTCTTAAATCAAAGTTCCGCTTCCATTAGTCACTAGAACTTTCTCTTTCAAATGCAACAAATTTCATTAAAATCTGTCATGGGGTTATACCAGAAAAGCACTTCTGCATTTTACATGCCTTCGAATAGGAGGCATCAAAGTTACGCCCGAGCTAGAGCTTCCCAATACAGCCCAAAGTTGTCCTTTGTTTAGCATGAACTCTGTACCTATCATCTTCAAGCTGCCACTTCCCTCTTGTTTTCTATTTTCCTCCCTGTCTATCTATTGTCGGCTGAAAAGCAGGTCAGAAAGTGTTATCTTGCCCGACGTCCTCTACCCTTCTTCTACAATTCTACAAATCTCTCTTTCCTGAATCTAGCCTTGGCAGGTGTTTAGCCTCAGTATAGAACGAGAAGACACAATTGTGTGCCGTAGCCACATGTCAAGAAAATACCCTTCTTTTAATGCAGGACGTTACACGCCCCCTCACAATGGTTCTGAACACACAATCTCTGCTGCAACTGCCAGCTCTTGAAGAATTCCATGTGATTAATGCTATGGCACTTAAGTAGAAGACACTGCCGAGTAACTATATAGTAGGATGGCAATCAGCACCACAAGATGAAAAAAAAAAAGCAGAAAGAAAGTGGGCTTTCAACACCGTATCCAGCAAAAATATCTAATAGATTATCGTGCTCTTACGTCTCCATGCACTTTTTCACTTGAAATGTTCAAAACTGTTAATGAGTCCTTCAAACACAGCTCCTAGAGTGCTGATCCATCTCACTTTACTACACACTGCTCCATTTCCAGATGCACCAAAGCAGCTTGACACTAGGCATTGAATTGAATTGTGGGCTTTTACTTGCCAGAACCAGTACTTGATTATGAGGCACGCCGTAGTGGGGGACTCCGGATTAATTTTGACCACCAGAGGATCTTTAATGTGCCTCCAATGCACGGGACATGGGCGTTATTGCATTTTGCCCCCATCAGATTTGATCCCGCGACCTTGTGTTTAGCAGCGCAAAACCATAGCTGCTAAGCCACTGCGGCGGGTTGACATTTGGCGCCACGGCCCAAGAAACACTGTTTAGGTGTGGACAGCACCTCTTGCAGGAAGAGCTGATAATGTTCCCTTGTTTGAAACGACACCATGAGATTACTTGTATGGTTGTAACTAGCAAAAATCAGGTCCCGAGGTTTCTGCTCTCTTCCTTCTCTCCCCCGCCCTCCCTTCTTGTTCATTCGAATCATTGATGTCACATGAGAGGTGGCAATTTTTTTTCTATAGGAAATGTGGACTGTTTTGGCATTGTTTTCAAACAAACTGCACACAGCTGTTTGTGGAAATGCCAGTGCACATACACACAATGCTCAGGTAGAATGCTGCCCTCACTCCACTGTGAAGTCGATTGAGCGAAGCACAACAATACGTGCACTTGGCTTCTTCGGTGTTTTTCAACCAAGCTGACTGTGAGTCAATCTCATCCTGCGCCTTTGGGAGACATGCAGATGAAAAAATGTAGGATCTACCAGCCACGCCACCTTTTCACTGGGTGACACAACCATTATCGGTCTGTTCGAAGCCAGTGCGAAAAAGAGGTTATTTTGAAGTGCTCGTGACAGCATCTGTTGCACTGTGTCCACACCTAAAGATATATCTTGCACCGTGTCCGGCATGTGCCAAAGCAGTAAATGTCGGACATCTAACTGCGCAGTCAATGACGTACTTACCAACCACGGATGACACTCCAGCACCCAGAGAAAATTGCAGGCGAGTTGAGAATGAGACAGATGCCCAGCCGCTCAGGGTAGTGCTTGCTGAGCAGCCAGATGAGGTTTTTGATAAGCGGATAGTCCATGCTGTTAAGGCCAAAATCCTTAAGATCGAAGATGATGCACAGGTTATCTACCACTTCCTCGAAGCACTTCTTGCACGCCTCCTCCTGCGCACACAAAAATTGCAAACACCAGTGTGAGCCGATGAAGCAGGAGCACTAGCACGTATGCTCTGGTTCAACAGAGCCTGTTAATATCTCAGGTGCAAGATACAGTGGCATGCATTTTTTATTCTAACCTTTAGGAGATTTCTGCACACACTTCTTGCATAGTTTTTTAGAAGTACTGAACGCTGGGCGAGCTGGTATTCCATTTTAACGAAAAATAGCACGAAAAACCAAGGGACAAGAAAGAAACAGCATAAAAGCTGTTTCTTTCTCGTCCCTTGTTTTTTGGCGCATTTGTTTTATAACTTATTATTGAGTCCACCTCCAAAAACCACCTTCCAAGCATGGAAACTAAGCTTTTTACTAAGTGATCCTGACTGAAAAATGTGATATATTAGCAAAATGTGGGCAATAAACAAAGCATCAGTTAGTACAATACCTGGTTTCAAGGTTGTAAGAATAAAAATGCAGGTAAATATAATAACTATGTTATTTAACGTACCAAAGCAGCACGGTACACAACAAAATGCAGGGCTTCCCCCTTTAGACACAAATTAATTTTATCTGCTGGAATAAGGTACTGCTACAGTTTTTAACGACAACAAACCTGCACAGACATCTTTGTCCTTAACTGGTGTTCATTTTACAGCATGTGATTGCGACTGGCTGTGCTCCCGTGTTTCTCTACTTTATATCTACCCTGTCCCCAATCTTGCTTATAGGCATCATAAAAAGCAGACAGCATTAGAAGAAACTGACAATTTTGAATTTTTCACAAAGTTAAATTGTGTCCACAGATGTCCTCTCTGCAAAATATTTCAGGCAGGGGCAAAATTGGACTATATTACAAACTATTTTATGTACAGCATGCTCAAAATCACGCAGCCACTTCACAAATTTAGTCTGGTATAAATATTTTAAAAAATGAAGACAACCCGCTACAAGGAAATATAGTGGCACTACCAGAAAACAGTCAAACCTCTATCTTCCAGCACCCGTTTGTTACATTTGGGCAGATTTACATTACAGATGGATGCAGGCAACAGATATTAAATATCATCAATTTTTTATTGCTTGTGATTTCAAGTAGCATTGCACAATTGTAGGTGCATGTTAGTTCTGACTACCGGAGGCTCTTTTTGATCTGCACCGAAATATTTGTACAGGTACATTTTTTGCCCTCTGCTCCCATTGGCACTCGGTCTCGTGAACAATTTGGTCTCATGATTTAATGCTTCTCAAGTTGTTGAGGCAGCAATCTTGCTCAGTTAATGCGCCTCACTACCACTGGCAGATCCACATGGGGGGGGGGGGGCGGTAATGGGGGGGCCCAGGAGCCCCCCCCCCCTCCTTCTCTCTCTCTTGAGACATCTTGGCTGACAGTATTGATTGTGCCGTGATCTCTCCCTCTGTCCCCCACATCTCTATGCTTTGACGAGGGCCACCCTTGGAAACTACCCTGGACTGCATGTCCTACCCTGTTCCGAACATGTATTATGTTCAATTATTTAGAAAGCTTAGCTTTTGTAATTACCTGCTTCTCAACAGTGACACAAACACAAGTTTTACAGGTCCCATGGCAAAAAGCAAGAAAGCATTTGCGCCCATACCCAGCTTCGGAAACAATGTATCCTTCCTTACCAAAACGTACACGATGAATCGAGTCAGTTCGTCTATCTCCCGCTCTTGTACATTATGCTTGCGGGCAGGGATATATATGACGGGCCTGGAAGTCAATGAGTAAAAGTTAATGGCAGTTAAACCGTTACTCATACTGGTGGAATCATGGCAGTTTTAGTAACAGAACAACGCCAGGTTCGTATGTCTGCACAAGTAAAATACCAAGTAACAAAACCTTTATTTCACACATTAAGAAGCAAAAAATCTAGGTAACATGCCTTGGCTTTTCAAGAAATACCAAAAGCGGCTTGTTTTTGTAAATTTTAAATTGTCGCCAAGCTTAATATTCCTACTACTTTCGGAATATGTAATTATGCCTCATACCATCTATAAAGGTTAGCTTAAGCTAGTAAACATCAACAGCACAATCCGCAGAGCATCATTTATTTCAGTGTAGAGTGCTTCATTTAATACATCAGGTTCAGTGATACCATGAAGATAACAAGGTGTGATTTCTCCAAAGAGTTTCCTGGTGAACCTTCATTAATATGACATCCATGGCAACATTATTTTCTGCAGGTGCTGTTATGTAGCTCAGATAAACTTTTCAGAAAAAGAATTACGATGAAAATATTCTGTGCAACCTTGATCATTCAATCTAGGTACATGGCCACACACACACACAACCTTTGAGAAACAGCACATTTACTTTTCCCATCAAGATAGTGAAAGTAGGTTGGTGTAGTTGCATACCTGCCATAGAAGTCCCGATTGGGGAGAACCATGGCCTTCTTTGTTTCAATGTTTCTTTTGATATCCGGGTCATTGGCACTGATAGACTTGACGCCATATTCAGTACGCCACTTGTTGCACTTGAGAATTGCCTGGAACGCGGCGTCGACGGTGCGAAAGGCTCTCAGGAACCTTTTTATGGAGTAGTCATTGTGATACTGCACAGCAATGGAGACAACATCATTGTTAGGTGTCTCAAGTACAGCTCCATACTAATCCATGAGAATTACAGTGAAGCTCCTGGCAGCAGATTTACGGTACCAATTCTTGTATTGAGCTCAACTGAGTCGAGATCACAAAGGAGCATGAAGCTGGTACTGCCATTCCTCTGGTGCCTAGGCTGAAATGAGCTCTTCATTTTTTCCGTATACCAATATTTATTAGGTGCACCAGTGATAATGCGAGTACAGCTTTGTAATAAAGATCTTGCGTCAATGAATGGCACAGATAAATTGCATGTATCATATATATTGCAACCGGTGCAAAAACGAAACCATCGTGAGTGTACTCACCTGATCCGGGTCTGCATCAAATATCATCTGAAATGACACAAAAAGATAACCATCAAATCGCCAATCACTGCTAAGTGCTATAACGATCCCAGTCAAATAAAAGTTGCTTAAACCAGTTCGAAATTTCCAATTGAAACGAATTGGATATTTCCAAGTGTGTTTTGGGACACCCATTGGAAACATCCAACAGGTCCAAATGGACCAATTGGTCTCTCAATTGAGCTTCTCAGAACCAACATGTAAAAAAATAAAAACAAAAAAGGCAAAATAAATTAAAACCTAGATGGGCCCTAATTTTGATATGACGCGGATATATATGAAACTCTTTTCAAGAAGCTTACTCAAGCATGAATACACTATGGCAATTCTCTTCAATGACATATCCACCATTCACCACTTCACTATGAGATACATATGTCAGGTGCTACATATGTATGCAAAATTGTTTTGACCAAGTAGTTCTAGTGGTTCATGAGAAAGTGATAAAGTTTCAAAAGAGACGCTTAAGATCACAGAAAGCTAAATGCCTCTCTCCACTGATCACGCCAAAATGCAAAGACATTTTATTTGAAAACTCACATTATGATTGTGCTATTATTATTATCAACTATTTTGTTGTTTCACGACATTACTCATGCAGTGACTTCCAATCGGGTTCAGTTGGGGCCAATTGGGATACGAAGCTCCAATGATGTCCGAATGAAACCAATGGACTTTCTTACGATGTCCAATTGGAACCAATTGGGTCCCATTAAAAAATATATATATATACAACTGAACACACTGTTGGTTCGTTCTTTGTTTGTTTGCTTGTTGGTCTGTCTGACTGGGATATATACCGTTAAACCGTTGTTTTCTGATGGACGCCGCAAGTGCGAGCTGGATATGCATATTAGCCGGCATTTGACGGCTCGTAAATGAAAGCGGAATCAGGGTGTTCTACTCACCTTTAGTCGTTTCTTGAGCTCTTCGAAATCCTCCTCCGATACAGGCGACGGCGTTGAATCATAGTCTGCCATTGCTGTTGACACAACGATATCAAATGTCAATTGCTGCAGCGTCAAACCGAAAGCAAGGGCACACGAGCTGTATCTACTAATTTCCCGCGCTATACAACATGGCTCGTCGCAGATAAGAAATGATAAGCAAACACGTATTTCGACGCTCGCTTAATCACCAGTTCAAAAGCGAATTACAGCGCCAGTAACGTCACAGCTAGCTCAAGAAGGGGCTGAAGCAACAAGTTAGTTTGCTGAAGCAGCAGCTGTCCGACGCAACGCTCTGTTTAAAATTTAACGGCCCGTAAACGAATCATTATTTTTCTCCACGACATTCAACTCCAGAGAACCCAAATCGACGCCGAAAAACTAATCACATCGAAAACTTATCAATGAAAAGATCAAACGTATGGCTGGGCCAGAAAGGCGTGGGTACGGTGAATCAAGGAAAGAGCGAAAGCAAGAACCTGTGTTGAACGAAGCGGGCGAGTTGTTTTCTGCTTTCCGCGTTACCGACGACAAGCGTATCCAGTGTTCAGGGCCCTAATTAAGTGATAGACGCACTTATCATCGTCAAACTGATAGAAAACCCGCACAGGAACCAGACGTTCAACCGCGCTTCAACGGCCACCGCTGCTCGCCAGATGTCACTAGTAGTTCTCTAGGGTGCGTTTCCGTGTTCTGCAGTACGTAAAATGTAAACGGGTTTTTCAGGTACTGCTACGTCATAAATGTGAAAAAGAAGGTGCTTAATGATCGACTTGCACATAACGCCTTTTTGCTCAGTTATAATAACATCGAAAAACATGTTTGATTTACATGAGTACGAATGTTTTATTGTGCGAGTCGCAGGTGTCGATTATAAATCCCCTCCATGACTTTTTCCGCAGCGTCAGCTTCGATTAAACCGCACTCATGACCGCAATGCATGCTGAGCCGCTGAGCGCCTGAACATTGGATGGCGCGTATATTCAAAAGAGGCAAAATGTATGACCGGTGCACGGTGTAAAAACATTTAGGTGTTGACACTGCGCGCGCGCGAGCGTGCAGATGATGCTCGGCAGCGCGCGGGCGCACCGAGTAGCTCTGTTGCGAGCAGATAGATGGTGCCGCGGTTAGCGGTCCCAGCTATGGTCCCAGCGGAGAGTTTTCAGTTATTTGTACATGAGGAATGTTGACACAAGATGGAGGAAGCTGACCAGAAAATTGTCAATCAAATATTTGGACTGCAGGAGGGGTGCAAACCAGGAAACAGCGGTTAAGAAAAAGGTTAAAGAAACAGAGAGGGGTCTATGGAAAACAGGGATGCAGACGAAATCAGCACTAGGAACATACATAACTTTCAAGCAAAAAATTGCCAAAGAAAATTGTTTGAAGCCAGGACTAAGATGTACCGAGTCAAGTACCAAGGTTCCTCTCCACACGATGTGCGGTGCGTGTGGAGAGGAAGAGGAAACGGCTGTACAGTGCAAAGCAACGGGGCTGATTTTTTCAAAGCATTGGGGTTTAGGGACAGTGGAGGCAAAATAGAATTTAAGTGGGTAGAAATAACCAAACGGAGGTTATCTGATTGGTGGCTAAAATCAAGGCAGGGGTGAAATTTCACCCACCACAAAGTACAAAATATGTTAATAGTCACTTCTAGCTAGGTGGCGTATTCCACCGCCCGATTTAAAGGGTTCACCCTCATCCATCCATCCAACCATCCAGCTTAGCAGCGCCGGCGGCTTGACATTCTCTGCTTCCCCTAAATTTTCGTTCATAGTGGAGTGAGTAAAATTGAAAGCGCGAAGGAAATTCGTTGTTTCAGATTAAAGTGATAAGTGTACCAGTCTTAATGCTTCGCTAACCTGAAGGTTCCTTGTGCAGGGCGTGAATGACGTGAACACGGATCGATCGGGGGCAGCACTCAAAGCCCACTGAAGTTACGCTCGCGCGCACAATTTGTTTTGCCCGGTCTAGCCGTTCATCCAAGCATAAAAAAATATAAAAAATAAATAAAAAATAAAAGCGTTAGCCGACGTGCTACCCCTCGATCAAAAGAAAATAGTGAATGCACCGGAAAATGTTGTATTTCATGCTTATCGCTGCTTCCATTCACACTCAGAAAACCGTTCAAGCATCGTTGCGCGAATTAGTGTGGCCGCGATATAAATTCAGAAATGAAACGGCGCATACCATCTAAACAGCACTAATTTCAATTTCTTCACAGGAAATTGTCAAAAAATGCGCTTTCTGCGAGTGTGCAGACGATTGCCCGTCTTATATCTTAGTTGCAGTACTCAAAGGCGCAAGGAAAGAAAGAGTTAAACAAAAAAAAGGGGGGGGGGGGTAACCCTGGGCCTCAAAGGGGGGGGGGGGTTACAACCCCCGAACCCCCCCCCCCCCCCCCCCCCCCCCGTCCGGTGCGCAACACTGTCTGTGACTGTCTCGCCTACAATTACAGAGACGATCGCTCGTACACGCGATAGCGCGTTTTGACC
>NC_051157.2:10721118-10818075 GCF_013339745.2 Dermacentor silvarum
CCCCCCCCACCCCAACCACCCCCCCCCCCCCCCCCCCCCCCCCCCCCGTCGGTGCGCCACTGTCTGTGACTGTCCTCGCTACAATTTACAGAGACGATCGCTCGTACACGCGATAGCGCGTTTTGACCAAAGACCTCTAACAGAGGAACTTATTTTAGAATGCCGACATAACAAGCCATCGCAGCGGAGGGCGACGAGGGCACTGTTGCAGTTTTTAAGGGCAACAAACTTGGACAAGCGGCTGTAGCCTGGTTTACAGTGCTGCAAGTGCTACTGTGCTGTGCCACCTGTGACCGATAGTGATTGTGTCTGTGCTTCTTACTTTATCTCTACTTTGCTGTCACTTTACCTCCCCTTCCCCTCTCTCCCCAGCGTAGGGTAGCAAACCGGATCTTCCCATCTGGTTAACCTCCCTGCCTTTCCCCTTTCTTCTGTCTCTCTTTCTCTCTATTATAGACACACGGCCGGTAAGATGCCTGTCTGGTGCAGCAATCACAAAACCATAGTCCAGAAGCATAACTTACATTTAGCGTGATACAAACATCAGTATTAATATGGTTGCAACAAAATTTTAACGAGAACTTATTTCAACATACAACATTACAACAGAAAATTTCAAGTTGTCCATATAACCATTAGTAGTTAAGACGACACTAAAGAGAAGCATTAAACCAGTCTAAACTGATAAATCATCCTTTCGAAACTCCGCTTTCGTAAATTTTGCGGTAATATTATTAAATAGAAAATGAAAGTCAAAGTTCCATTTCTGAATTTAGCGCTGAAACCACAGCGCCGTTACGTCAGTGTTAAGTCAGGAATTTCAAAGCATTATTTTCGCATTTGGGCCATCGTGGCTTAGTAAATGTTCTTGAAGCATGCTTAGTTCAGTCTTTTGCTTCCTATTTGTTTCTTTCTTTCTTTCTTTTTTTTTCTATTTTTTAGAATAGAAAGTAGTCCATCTTTATCGATTAAAAAATTGACCAGGCCCGAGTAGACGCAGTCATAATCCGTGACGTCATGGCGAGCAGTTGCGGGAACTTCAAGGCGGCGTCGCCACCCGCATCTCATTCTTGCTCCTTTTCTGGCTTACCACGCCTCTATTGAAGGTAAGAGGGGCTCTCTTCTTTTCTTTTGGTATTGTAGAAAGGGGATTTACTAATACAGTTCAAGTTATTTACCTGTTTAGTGTCTCTTTTAATGTTACAAGGCCTTTAACCTTACGTAACTTCTGTTGTTGTTTCAAGTAGCTGCGTGGAGGTTGTCTGGTTGTTTCTTCAACACTCTTAATAGTCCTAAGGAATTAGTGTCGAATAGTTTAGGTCAAATCGTATTCTTTAAACGTAATATTGCCGTTACGACAAAGCTATACTGTAAGCAGTATTGTCGTATTTAGTAAAGGTAGTTCCACAGTGAAACCTCTAGGGAAACCAACGAGCGACTCCGAGGTAATAGGACACGCATGCGATTTTAAATGAAGCGAACGTGTAAACGATACGACCTTAGTGTAGTAAGTTTGAAGGACGCACTGCACACAGATGCATTGTTGAGAGCCAGTTCGAAAAAAAAAAAAAGAAATATGCATATCCCACGCAATGAGGGTATCAGTGTTATGCGAAGCATTTATGTTTTGCATTCTTTCCTGCTTCGGTAGCACTTCTGTAATTTAATTGTAGTTATTTTTCATTCACTTGTCATCGTTATTATTTACATGAACGGCAGAAGCTCGAAATTTGCCGTGCAAAAGAATGGGCAGGCGCGACGACCTACGCGCTTGAGCTCGTCTCTTATGCCTTCAGTAATAAGTGGAGCGTTTCTCCTCGCACGACTACAGCCGCAGCTACGTCTTGGACTCCAGACCCTCTAAGGGCATGCTTACCCTCTATTCATGTGACAGGAATGCCAACTTGGCAGTTCTGATGGCTTATTACCAATGAAGCGTTACAATGGAGCACCGAGTTTCGATTCTACAGGGTCGGGGATCGAATCTGGCTAAAATGCCTTCAATAATATAATAATCTGCTTCACAATTGCTCATTCATTAAGACACGTACCTTCTTCTATGACATCAATATGGGGATAAAATTGTGTCGCGCTTACGCCGGCGAACTTCGCGATCGAGCCTTGAGCCTATCTGCTAACTGTATTTCTCTAGTGAAATGAAAGGACTCACTGGCATGTCATTTTCGACTTGCCATCATTCTTTATGTTAAGTGAAGGTCCAATTTCCTTAAACCTCAAAAAAAAAAAAAAAATGCTGGCAAGTGTCAGAGTGCACACTTGACAAGCAGCAGCGCTAAGTAGACGAGGACGAAGAAAAGAGGATCACAACACAAGCGCTGACTCTCAACTAAAAGTTTAATAGAAAATTACACGAATATACAAACAAACGCCAACCTGACTACGATAAAAAGCCCTGCATGCGTGCGCAGCACAGACCAGCCTGGTGCAACAAAAGTCATGCCACGTCATTAAAAAAAAAAAAAAAAAAAAAAAAAAAAAAAAAAAAAACAGGCGTGTCAAAATACCAAAGACAAACAGAAAACACATTAAAATCAACAAAAACATTTTGTACGAGGACCGAATATAATATAACGTGGAAATTTCTCTTCTATAACCGTAATTCCTTCTTACTAAGAGCAACCGATGGCTTGCTAAGACATTTTTACTACTTGCCATCAATATATAAAGCTTCCCTTGTGCTATGTAGTCCTTAGAATATATACTTTTGTATTGGTGGTCCTTGTGACGAAACAAAATAGTAGTTTTTTTTTTTCTGCTATCGGTCGGCACGCACACTCCTTGCAATGCGCAGGCAAACTTGTGATCCTCTTCGTCCTCGTTTAGTTAGTGGTGCTGCTTGTCAAGTATGAACTTCCACCAACTCGCCTAAGTTTCCCTGCTATTGTCAGAGTACCCAAAATGATTTACCGTGATACTTGTTTCTGCGAATAAGTTTCGCTTTCGTTATTCGGGAAGTCGATGCACCATGACGTCACTATGCACTGCCTTACTCCGCATAGGCGCCGACTAAGTGGGGGGGCTCTGCCCCCCTCCAGCGATGCCGAAGTCCTCGGCTCCTAGAATGTCATTACCAGAGTTCTGTTACCCAAACCGTTTATGGTTTCTTTTGAGTTGCCTCTACATTTTCCCTTAAAATGTTATTGTGGCTAAAAGCTAACTGCATCATTGTTGACGTGGACGTACACGGCTTTTATTCATAATTTCGCTTTATTTCTGAAAATCCTGGCAATAGGAAAACAAGCGCATTAGAAGCACCAACGGCGGCTCCCTCATCCGTATTTTTTCACTTCAACATGTTATTTTAATTTCCAGTGTGAACACCATGCACAGACACATTATATTTCAATGTGTACACAGGACAGAATTTATGATATTTTGAAAGAGAAAGAGGTAGCCAGCTAACATTTATTTCTAATAATATGGATAACCTATGTCTAGAGAATCAATGTGTTCCTGTATGTTCAACTCGCTACAAATTGCTTTGCGCACTCTTTTGACACTGAAAAAGACCTGCAGACTTCAGTGACCAATTCGGCAGAGCACTTTTATCAACGGTGTGTGAAATACACGTGAATGATACGTGTCTCAGCATTGCTTCTCTTTCCAGTAGGTAATGCTAGCGACTCAAGAAAAAAAAAACGTAATAATTTACAACATTTATTGGGAATGAAAACATCGCAACGTACATGCAGAGGCCATAAATATATATAATTAACTTTGTAACCGAAGTGAGGCCAAGCTGGATTCACTCGAAATCAGAATCAATAGCAGTCATGCGCAGCTGAGCTTCTACTAGGACTCAGAAAAAAAAGAAAAAAAAAAGAGGCTGCAGTTTTGCCGGAAATGATAGCGAAGCATAAGACAATTACACGAAAAAGATTCTTCCCGTATAAATCCGTGTAAGCGCCGCACCCCCAACTTCAAAAGCAATTTTTTTTTATTCCAACCGAGAAGCAATCGCATTCAGCGCGATTCCGATCGCGCTCCACTGCGAATTTTCTCGCGCAGCGTACTTTCGCGCGTCGCAACTATATAAGAAAGAGGTCGGTTATAACTTAAGAAGACAGGAGAGGCGCCCCGCCCTGACCACTGAAGCGCAGCAGCCGATTTCCACCACGACTAAAGAAATAGTCCCGCTGACGCGACTCGGCCCAGCTCGAAGCGCGGGCTGCCATGTCCTCCTTCGGCGGGGTCACCGGCCATCCGGCTCATGACGTCAGTCTAGAGTGCACGCCCATTGGTAGATGCTCGTGTGCACCTACCTTTGAGGGGCAAATGCCACTGCCTTCTAAAGTTGTACACGACTATAGATGGCGAGAGGAGGCGATCGCGGAGGTTTACGACGGATTACATACTCGTAGTCGGAAAAATTAGATAAAGTGGTCCGGTCCCTTGTAAGGCTCGTCAAAATTGTGGCATAAAAGTGCGGCCCTCACACGAGTCTGTACATTGGTTATATCGCCTATATGAATTGTAGTAACATTTACTCACTAATTAAAATAACAAACATCGTGCAATGCACGGAGCATGTAAACCTGTAAATATCCCGGTGGATGACCATGCACGAGCAGTCGCTATCACAGCGCTCGCTTTATGATGAATCCGGCAGCGGAGGCGAACGGTTCGTACAGCCATGCGAGTCACCACGACTCCAAAAATTAGATTCAGCATCATCATCTGCATATTTTTATGTCCACTGCAGGACGGCTTCTGTCACGATCTCCAATTACCCCTGTAGGCTATGTGATCTGCAACACTTGGGGCGCGGAAAAACAGCCTAAGCAGGAAGACAGCGCGCATGAAGTTAGCAGCCATCCCTGCTCGCCCTTGATCATTGCACCCCCCAATAATTACCAACAATTGGATGCGGCACGTGGGCCGCGTAAGCGTCAACCGCACACAGTAATTTGCAGCTGCGGCAGGGCTAGATGAGAAGACGCGTGCTCTCCTCCCCATGCGCGCACTTGATCACGTGACCTACAACTAACTCGAATATTGAGCGCGTGCGAAGATAACGTCCATCAAGTGTTACGGCTCAGCGTTACGGCTCAGCGTTACGGGCTTTTTCTCGCACCCCTAGTGTATGGGTCGCTCACTCATGACTTTTGGACTTTATACGAAATATCACGGTGACAACGACAGCGAAAATTTGCCTGGAGTGTCGATACAATTGCTGTCGCAATAAAAGTAGAAATAGAAAACAGGCCTCGAGCTCGCTTCTACCGCGGCTGTGGACGTTGCAATGTGCACCGGCTACAAACACAGCATGAGCACCAACGATAAAACCAATAGTGTTCACCTCGCTTATCGGTACTTCGCCAGAACCTGTCTGACGCTGAAAAGGTAGCGTATTTTCCACCGTATAAGCACCAGCGGAAAGATAACACTAGGCTCGCGGGGAGAGAGCGCACGCGAAGGGACTAGCCATCTCGGATGGCCCAAGATTGAACTCGGCGCAGATTAACTCCAAAATGAAGCGCGTGACCAACATATGTATGGCAGAGGCAGGAAAAGTAGAAGTTTGAGGACCCGTGTGTTCTAGCCGCTAGGCGAAAGAAGACTCCACGCCGCTATCAAGAAGGTTCTGAGCTCACGTGTTTCTATCAGCGAGTGACATGTATCGCCAGAGGTTCTATGAAGTACTTGACACAGTGCTGTCTTGGTTAAACAACAGGTATCCACCTGATATGTGGTAGCATAAATCCCACATTGAGCAGCTTGTCATAGGGAAGGAAGACGAAGCATATATAACATAGTTCTACGGCGACGACCTTGAACCAGCACGCCTGATTTTGCACACAGCACTCGCTGATTGACATTTTAAGCCAGCAAAGGTCGGCATCATTGCACGCATTTGGGGACGTCGTGCACATGTTTACGGGGGGCAAGGGCGAACACCTACGAAACCTTTTGCCGGAAATGGCCAAACTAAAAAAATTGCGTTGGCCATACCGGTCTCGTCGACCACATCCGAGAGGTCCTTTTCTTGCCTTCGGCGACTGAAAATGTACTTGCGGTCGACGACTGGACAAGCCCGTTTGAACCATCTGGCAATTTTGTACGCCCACAAAGAACTCTCCCGCAAAATCAATTTGATTAAGATTGCCGACAACTTCATTTCCAGATACGAACACTTTTTCAATGATGGTGAAATCATCGCATCAGACAACGAGCTGATGTCTTTAATATAGGAGAGAGAAAGGTACCAACTTACAAGTCAAAGCAAACCACCTGGCTTAGAAATCAACACAAAAAAATTATACAAAGGAACGAAAATGGGGTCCATAACATCGCAAGCAGAGTGAGGGCATTTGGGTAAGAAAAGACGCGTGGTTGCGCTATTTGTAAAACTCCCTAGTCTATCTGTGCATTTTCCTTATTAATTTTTATTCGTCGTATGCTGCATTTGCCTCTCAATAACACAATCCACGTTGTTCCTATATTTGCTATCGAGTCCTTTCGCGCTTTTGAGATATCGCTGTTTTATTTATTTATTTGTTATGCAATGGGGATGTTTGCCTAGCAGCACTCGACCTAGCGTTTCAACGGTAGACCGAAACAATTAAGTCAAAGGGAGCTATGGCGAAGCGGGCGAGCAAGCGTTGCTTGTCTTCTTCTTCCTTCACCAGCACCGTGGCCCAGTGCCTTCAGTACAATCACTCCCCACCGAAAGAGGAGCTATCCTGGCGACCTAGGGGCAGCAGAAGACAGGGGTCGTGGCACTGCTTGAGGCGGGAGACATGGACAATTTCCTGGCCGCGACGACGCTAGTCGGAAGACGCGTCCATCAGCTCGATGAGGTAGTTGACTGCGGTTGTTTGTTGCAGTACCCGATAGGGACCGTGGTACTTGGAATGCAGCTTGGAGGAAAGGCCCGGTGGAGTAGACGGCGCCCACAACCAGACCAGCGAGCCGGGAGCAAAGGATGTAGCCGTAGTGGACGCGTCGTGGCGATGCTTTTGGCGCCACTGGTCGCTCCCAGGACCAGTGCGAGCGAGCGAGCGAGGAACGAGCGAGCGAGCTGGCGGCATTCTTCGGCGTATGCAGCCGCTCGGGAAACAGTCGTCGACTCCGAAGCATCCGGCCGGTAGGGTAGAATTGTGTCCATTGTACATGAAGGTTCGTGTCCGTAAAGAAGAAAGAAAGGTGAAAATCCAGTGGTGCTTTGCGTTGCAGTATTGTATGCGTATGTTACGAAAAGCAGAATCCGATCCCAATTCGAGCGGTCAGATGAAACGTACATGGCCAACATGTCGCCAAGGGTGCGATTAAAACGCTCTGTCATGCCATTAGTTTGGGGATGGTATGCCGTGGTAGTGCGGTGAATGATGCGACACTCCTTTAGCAACGCTGTAATGACGTCAGAGAGGAAAACGCGACCGCGGTCGCTCAGTAATTCTTGAGGTGCTCCATGCCGTAATATCAGTTTCTGGAGGATAAAGCTAGCAACGTCTTTTGCTGTGGCAGATAAAAGGGCTGAAGTTTCAGCGCACCGCGTAAGGTGGTCGATAGCAACAATAACCCAGCGGTTGCCGCTGGGAGTGCTGGGAAGCGGACCGTATAGGCCAACGCCGACGCGGTCGAACGCTCGAGCGGGGCATGATAAAGGCTGCAAGGGGCCGGCAGCATGTTTAGAAGACGAGTCCGGAGGAAGATTAGACATATCATGACGCGGAAGTCGAGCAGGCATGTATAGCCGGAGGCGCTCCCACTGTCAGGGAAACGGAAGTTGCGACGGCGGCAGAATCGTGCTACGTGGCCCGGGAAACCACAGGAATAGCATATTGGCTGGTTATCAGGTGTGCGCCACGGATTGACGATAGGGACTCCAGCGGCCGAGTAAGGAACGGGAACTGGGCGTGAAGGTGGTGGCGGCACATGGAAAGTTCCGATGGTCCGGTAGGCGTCAGGAGCCGGAGGAACATAAGGTCGGACGACAACGTTAGCGTACGTCAGTGGTCCAACAACGGGCTGCGGATGAGGGGCAGGTGGCAGCGCCTCAGCAACTTGCGTTTGAAGCACCTGATGAAGCGAAGGATCCAAGGATGTCACCGGCTCAGGAGGGCTAGTCGCCAGAGACAGTTGCCGCGCGACTTCCCGGTGGATGAACTGCTTTATTTGCGGCATTAAAGCAGAAATGTCAGCAGCGTCGCGGCTGAAATCCAAGGGAGCGAGATCCGCGGTATCGTGCTGAGCAGCACAAAGTGTTGAGACACACTGCTTGCGCAGCTCGTCGTACTGCTGACAGAGCTGAGTTACCTCGGCAACCGTCTGGGGACTCTTGGCGACGAGCATCTGGAAGGCGTAGTCATCGATGCCTTTCATGCCGTGCTTGATCTTGTCGGCTTCGTCCATGGATGAGTTGACGCGCCGGCAGAGCGAAAGTACGTCTTCAATGTAGCTGGTAAAGCTCTCGTCATTGCGTTGAGCGCGACCATGCAATCGCTGCTCAGCACGAAGGCGGCGAACGACGGGACGGCCGAAGTCCTCAGTCAAAGTGCTCGCGAAAGCGGACCAGGTGGTAAAACTGGATTCATGATTTCTGAACCATAGGTTCGCCACGCCCGTCAAATAAAAGCCTGCATTAGTGAGCTTGTCGAGGTCGGCCCACTTATATGCGCTTACACGGTCGTATTCGGCGAGCCAGTCCTCGACGTCGAGGTCCTCTGCTCCGCTAAATATAGCAGGATCGCGCTGCCGGATGACGCCAGGGCAGACAGTGGTCGTGGGTACGGGAGCAGCAGCCTGGGACGGTCCGGGATCATTCATCGCAGGAGCTGGTGGTAGCGTCCGACTGCGGAGTTCCAGGATGTGGAAGAGAAACCCAGCGCATCCACCAGATGCAATGGGGATGTTTGCCTAGCAGCACTCGATCTAGCGTTTCAACGATAGACCGAAACAAGTCAAAGGGAGCTTGCTTGCTTGCTTCCTATGCCATGGCGCATACCCACCACGGGGATTGGCCAAGAAGCCGGCGGTTAAACAGGTGGGTTGAAATTATTCAATGAAACTAACCGATCTTAGAGCCGTGTTTTATTTTATCTTATAGGGAATCGTGTGCTTTTTTGAAGGAGATCAAGGTAGAAGGGAATAAATTTCAATCAGTTTAATTGGATTTTCGAAATTTATAAATAATCAATCTGTAAACTAACGTAAATTGGAATTTTGTAAAATAAAAAACAATATATCAGTAAATTAACTAGGTATTCTCCTTGCGTCACCAAGGAACTCGCATACGGCCCTGCATACGTTCCTGTGGCTAAAACCCAGTGTATATGCCCCGAAGGATAGAATATTTTCAGTGTTTATAGCGATGCCTAATTTTCGGAACGGAATTTCGAAGTATTTCTTTCTCTGGATTGCGAATCGGCGGCAGTTTAATAAATAATGATCAATGGTTTCAGGTTCTTTGCAGAAATGACATAGAGGGGACATCGCCAGACCAGACCTGTGTAGATAAAAATTTAGAGGTGGAATACGGCATCGTAATTTTGTAATGGAGATTTCCAATTTACGTGTGGGACACCATTGATTATCCCAAGGCTAAGCAAATGCTTTAAGTCTGTGATTTGGAATGTCTGTTTTGCAGAGTAATTTATGAGACATAGTTTTCTCAACCTAGCCACGGTGACATAAGCAGAAGTCGGCAGAACATGCTATGGCGAAGTGGGCTAGCAAGCGTTGCTTGTCTTCTTCTTCCTTCAACACCGTGGCCCAGTGCCTTCAGTACAGCTAATATGTTTATTTATTTGGGCACCTGATAATTTTTACTCTATAATCCTTTGTTCTGCCTCCGGAAAATAAACGAAACCAGTGGCATAAGGCATGCTTTGACATGTAATGAAACTATGGTGTTATGGCATCACATTATACTTATGCTGATAATTCCAAGTTGTGTTCAGATATTGTTACATATCGTTTAATGTTTCTATATGCTATGTCTTATCTTCTCAATAACTGACCTTTCGTCAGAAAAAGATTTCTTGATTGTATCTTTTCTATTAAATCTTTTACAAGGCGTTACATTGCTTTTTCATAGATGTGTACTTGTGCGACTTAATACCCACAAAACACATGTATCTCCCTAACGTGTTTAACTGAAACCGCTTGTCGCATGGCTCAACCAAGAGAAGCCAGTCTCTTAGCGGTGCGAGGGGACTCAGGCTGTAAAACTGAATTGTCTCTTACTCTGAGGTCTTGCAAATACTCATATAAGCTCGTCACTTCAGTGAACAATATGTCGAGGTCACACGAAGTTTCCAGTGTAACTGTTATTTAAGGTTATATATATATATGCATACATGGGTGGGGTTCGGAAAGCTGGTCAGCCCCCCCCCCCCCTCCGGAAAAATGAAAACTTTCCGCCTATGTTACTCCCTTCCCGTGATCGCTGCAATTTTCACAAGCGAGCGCAGCCCTGCCATGCCCAGGGATTACGGACATCACTCCTTCGGCAATTTGGTGAACTTCACCTCAATACACCGCATAACTCAAGGGGAAGCATTTTCGAGAATTATATTCTCGAAAATGCTCGATAGACTATTCTCGATAGACTAAGCTATCGCTACAAAATTCCCTAGCCAGCGTTGGCAGGCAATCACTGTCGGAGAATGCTATTCTCGGCCCACGGCCTGACACTGCAACTTCAATGCGGGCAACTAAAGTGCTGTTGAAGTTTCTGCAGAACTAGAGCGGCTCTAGTAGGACCACCACCTAATGTACACCCGTGAGCAAAAGTATACGGATCACAGGGTCGCCGAAAAAACTGAATTTCTTCGTAATTAACACGCATAAACTGAAATTGACGAGTACCCTGGAAAGTTCGCAATGCCAAGTTTGGACAGCAGTCCTCAATTTCAAGTTTCATTCGCAGGCTGTTGAAAAAATCGGCTTTTTCGCGCAATCCCTGGTCCGTATACTCTTGCTCACGGGTGTACAAAAGCACTCACCACTTCTCTTATCATCATCATCCATCCCAGTACTTTCACTCCTCTTCCCCAGTACAGAGGAGCAGACTAGAGCGCACTAGCTCAGGTCGACCTCTCTGTCTTTCCTATCAAGAAAATCTGTCTCTATATCTACCCGGTGATTAGTGCTGCGTTACAGCAGTGTTTGGTCGTGGCCATTATCCGGGATCGGTCCACGAAACAGGTTTCAAACATACCCGATACGCAAAAGGGGTGGTGCTAAGAAAGCTTTAATTATTAAACGTAAATGAAATTCTCCGACGGCAAGATTCAAACAGAAGACTCCTTTTTTGCTTAGTCAGCTTACGTTTACTTCAATTCATACTGCCACTACGAGTCTTGCACTTCGTGTAATACTCTTAACATGTTGCTATCGCATTCATTGCTTATGGTGAAACTGATATTTTTTTTCGTCCACTTTCATTTTCCCTTTACCTTATCGTTTCTAAATTTCAATTGAAGACAAGAAATAATTCCCCATATACGCTTTCCTTGGCTTCATTATCAGTTCACATTCGTTTATTGTATAGCCAGGACAACTTCGAGACCGCGCATAGTAGCCACATTAAAAGAAAACAGCATCAGGATTTATTGATTCAAGGAGTTTAACATGCCAAAGTAACGTTCTGGCTATTAGAGACGTTGGTATGGGGCTCTGGATTACATTCGATCGCCTGGCGCTCTTTAACGTGCACCTGAATCTAAGTACCCGAAGATTTGCTCATCCCGCCGTCCATCGGAAAGCGGCATCCGCTTCCGAGAATCAAACCCGCGAGCTCAAAAGCAGCACGTTGTCAGGCAGACTTAAGCTCAATCCGCATGGTTTTCCGCACGCCTTCCGTACGGGTGCGGACGTACGCGAAACTGCACATGTCGCAGACAGGTGCACAAATTTCGGTTTAAATTGCTCGTGCGGACCCAGTGGAAACTGAAATGTGTGCACCTATCTGCCATATGTGCAGTTCTCCGCACGCGTGCGGAACCGTCGCGGATTAAGCGTAGTCGGCCCATAGCCACCACTTTTGGCCGTTAAACCATTCTGTTCGTTTTTCTTTGTCCATTTCTACTTCGCTTTTTGTGTCATGTTTCACCGCAGCTCACGAGCATCTTTTGTCCGAGTGACGATGCACTCACGCTCGTATAAAGCTGCTCCTTCACTCCTCCGCAGCCTCCTTAGACGCAGCTCCCCCCCCCCCCCCTCCCCCCCCCCCCCCCCCCGCTGACCCTGAAAATATTTCTACTGAGTATGGCTGGAAAGACAAACGGCAAAGCCCGCTTTAAAGGAGAGACTATGATCCTCTGCAGAGAGTTGTTGACGTTGTAACCCAATTATAATGCCGGCGTGGTCAACAAACACGCGGATCGCTAAAAGCATCGTACATCTTTCATGGGTGCTCCCTCGCTGACTTTGCGAAAACACTGTTGTAAAATTGCTGTACTTCTAAATTTTTGTTTCGTGCAAGTGAACTACTGGATATATCGAAGTTTATTCCACTAAGTAGTCCCGTTTTTACTCGCTTTATGCTGGACTTGCGAAATGCATCAGTACTAAGATAAGTGGCGCATGGGACGTTTCTTGAGACTGGTAACTTTGAACTTTTTTTTACGTTTATGACGCTCCTGACCATTATGTCTTCGCGGAGCAGGATGCGCATGACCAGGCATAAAAAAAAAAAAAATACGAATATCACATCAAGTTTAGATTGCACTATAGAGTCTGAGCAGCGTAAAAATATTACAAACCTATCTTCTAAGTGCACGCGCAAGCTTTTGAGCACACGCAGAAATTGTGTTGCCTCCCGTGTGTCTGTATGCACTATACTGCCTGTCACGCTCCGTAACTCGTAGACTTTTGACCAACTTGCCCAAATGTCAACCTCAATTGCTACGCAACTCATTACTCGTTTCTTACTTTTACCTGTGGTAGTATTTAGATACCTTGACGAACATTTACTCACAGTAATTTTTCCCCACTTCTTTTTTTTTTTTATTTCCTAACGCGCGGGAGTGAGACAGGCATTATCCTGCTTCGTTAATAGCGGCATTCGAATATTTTTCTTAGTCTGAGTCAAGGATCGCTTTAATTTAGTACCTGAGCATCCATACGTGCAAAGTAACATACTAGAAAGGCTCCATGCTGAACGCTAAGCAGCAGCACAGCCTCGTTGACCAAGGTTGTGAATGTTGGAATGTCTTATCACACTGCGTGGGTGTCACGTAGACCACAATCGAAATCAGCAGCTTTGAAAGCGGCGAGGAAGTCCTCTGGCATATAAATTTGGTGCCTTAAGCGTAAATCGATTTAACTGTCAGCGTCGTGGCGCCTTTATCCACTGTATTTTAGCAAGGATTTGAGAAATCTCGACTGATACTCGCGTCACGTTTTAGTAAGGCATAGCGGGGTGCATCGGAAGAAACGGCATCCTGCCCAGCCGGTTCTGAACCGCCGTCTGCGCACTCAGCAACGGAAGCACAAATGAAGCCAGCTTTGCATGTACTAAGTATGGAATAGTCCGTGTTGCATCAGCGATTATCTCGTAGCCGAGTGCCATATCGCTTCTATATAGAACTCCCAACTCGTTCGAGATACGTACTACATAGTCGGTTACATCTTCTCACAATCAGCAAGGATGGCTACTGTCTCCGCTCATGTCACGTCTGCGACACTTATTACAACGTCCGCAAACTCTGAGTCCTCTCTCCGTGATAAGAAAGAAAAAAATCACCGACAATTACGATACTCCCTAATGCGAAATTTGAGCGCAACTCTATAAGCGTTTTCATTTCGCGATATACTGTCGCAAGGAATTTGAGAGATAGATGTAGCAGAGTCGGCAATCGTCGAAAATCTGATCTGCGGGTCAAGCGCGTCGGCTTTTATATGACTCGTCGAAGGTTGCAGTGTAATCGCTAGTGGCGCTTGGCTTCCAGAAAGTACTACACAATTCGCGTCGCGCATACAGTCAGATTACCAAATAATCGCAAACCATGACAACCGAAACAAGTGCGAACGAGACCAAATGAGTGCGAGCGAGAGCTGACGCGAGCAGACGATAGTACGAAACGAGCGGTCGGGCTAAGACCAGATACGAGTACGCATCGAGCGGTCGGGCGAGTCCGCATGAAACCAGTTTCCCGCGCGCACGTCACTGAAGGGGCCGCTCTCATTGGTCTCGGCCGTTCGCGGCTCGCGTCTTTCATATGTCGTTCCACGTAATTCGCTCTTCCATCTTGTGCTCGTTCGCTCGGTTACGCCGCCGATGCTCGCCGCAGGAACGGGCCATTAGGAGCTACGCTCTAAAAAAGAGTTAGGGAGGTTAACGATAAAAGGGTCTAGTCTGCTACACTACACAGGAGGAAAGGGCAAGAAGAACCGAAAGAAAACACAAGCTGGAGGTTATGGGCTAATGGCTTGCATGGTCTGTATGGCGCCACTTACTGAACCGAGAGAATGTAACCCGTTCGATTCTTACCGCCTTCCCCAACGGTTCGTATAGATTTCTTTGCCAAGTTATTACCTCACGCTCCGGAGCAGGCCCTTCTTGAATGAAATCCTGTCCAGTGCTGCCAGAACTTATCCGAAGCGGTGCTTCTCCTGCAATATGATTCGAATTTCATTACTACAAGTTCTATAGCTAGTTGTACGGTTTGAAATCTGTGAAGGAGCGGCTTGATGAGGTTCAGGCGTAGCATGTCAAGTTATTCTATACTTAATTGCACAATTTAGAACATGACACTTGCAACATTGCTTTGCGCACTTTGCTAAAGTTTGTTTTGCCTTGACCTAAAGCGGAAAGATAGAGAGAGAGATCTGGTGAGAGAACTGTTTTTCTCTGATGTACCGCTCGAGCGCCGTGTATACAGCAGACGGCTTGGAAAATCCGCACTCGTATTTTTCCTGTCTTGATAGAAAGAAAGGCCGCACTGAGCAAGATTAACGACGTTCAAATCGCAATCTCCCCCCGTTACAAAAGCCCGCGATCACAAAGGAAGGACTTTCCCTTGCAGCTTTCTTCTTTCCCGTCGGGGCGTAGCGCAAGTAGCGGACATAATTCCACCTCTCTGAAGCCAAGCGCTCGCGTGTATGCACATACGCACACTGATTATCCACATGCATTAGTGAAAAAGGGACAGACCGCAAGCGGCGGTGCCTATACGACGACACTGTAAATGTTGGACGAATCAGCAGCGGCGCCATCCAAAGAAAGGAGCGGGCGGGCGTCTGCTTTCATCGCGCCGAGCGGTCGCCCCTGAAACAATGGTTGCAACGTGTGGTGAAGAAAAAGTGAAGAGAGGGTTGCGGGGGCGAATAAAGGAATCAGGCGCCGGGAAAGGCAAAGGAGAGGCCGAAAAGGGAAACGGCGAAGGGGAGATTAGGGAGTTGGGGGGAGTGCTGCGGCGGCGAGAGGAGGGAGGCAAAAGAACGCCGTCGCTCATTACCGCAAATGGTCATCGCGCCGCTGTGGTGGTGCCGCCGCCGAAAAAAGAAGCAATGCCCGCCGCCACCTCGCCCCGACCTCCCGGCCGAGTGATGGCGGCGGGGAGGGCCGGACGCCCTCGACCCGGTTACATTATATACGTGCGCTAAGACTTCACGCGCGCGCGGTCACGCGTGCCAAGGTCGCGGCTCGAGCACCCGAGACGATCGAGCCTCTCGGGTGTCCCGGTTCACTGTGTGCGAGGGCTGTGCGTTGCGAGAGAGCAAGGGCAGTCGCCTATAGCGGTAGCTGGCCATGCTGACCACAGCAGCCGTGATTACTACTACTACTGCTACTGCTACTACTACTACTGTCACTACTAGTACAATGCTACTACCACTACTACTACTGCACTATATTGCACAATACTAGTACTCATAGCACTGCACTGTACTACTGTACTATACAGCAGTAGCAGTAGTAGTATAGCGTTACTGTAACCAACTATCGGAGTGGTAGCAGTGACCGTACAAAGCAACCACTGCCTTACTAGTACAGTAGTAGTAGTCGTAGTAGTAGTACTTGAAGTAGTTTTCTTTATTAATATGAAATTAAGATAGAGGTTGGTATTATTATTATTATTATTATTATTATTATTATTATTATTATTATTATTAGTAGTAGTAGTAGTAGTAGTAGTAGTAGTAGTAGTAGTAGTAGTAGTAGTAGTAGTAGTAGTAGTAGTAGTAAGGACCATCGAATACTTTCGCAGTCTATCTTCTTAATCGTTTTACTTTTCCTTTGGCGTGCTAATTAATTTTGGAGGAACGCTTTCACTCATGTTACTTAAAAAACAGCGCTACCGACACAGAAAAGAGTGGACACACGGCGCCGTGTGTGTCCACTCTTTTCTGTGTCCTTTGTCGGTGCGCTGTTTTTTTAATTAACATGGAACGCCAACTCGCTCAATCAGCCGTGTTAATCAGCCGAATACGTAACAGCCGTTCTTCTTGCTTTTACTCGCCTGAAAACACGGGAACAGCAGAGGCGCTCGCTCGCACAAACGCCACACACGTGTGCAGACAAACTTCTCTTTCGTCTTTTTCGCTTGTACACTCATGTCTTTCACCCGCACTATCAACTTTGCGATTATATTATTCCTAAACGAAGCCTACAGGTCGGAAACGACACGTTTCCGGTTACTGCACTTCCTCTTCAAGAAAAAACAAAACAAAAACAAACAAGAAACAAGAAAGAGGCTTCTGAATCACAGAATCTATGGCGTAACTATACGCCCACAATTCCTTCGCATGCACTCTATATAACATCTCGGTCACACGACCCTCTTTCCGGCTTTCACTTCCTTTCTTGTCGTTTTAAATCTCTGCGCCGAGTGCACGAACGAGGCCCACGTAGACGCGTGATCTGTGATCAGCATACACGTCAGCCGAAAACCTGCTGCTACAGTGACTGCGTCATTGCGACGTGATTGATTGATTGTGATTTTGGAAATGCTAGCAGCAAGTATGTTGCTGCCACTTCTTCTCCACAACCTTAAATCGTATACGTACAAAACGACGACGTGAGGTGAAGAGGGGAAGTAAACGCAGGCTTCTTGCAGCAAAGCCCACAAGCGAGGGACGATGTCACGACTGAGTCTGTCCATCGTCCCGCTTTCACCTTTTCGCGGTTTCCAGGACAAGACGAAGCCGACCTGATTGGACGAGTAAATTATTCAAGCTCTCGATAACGCATCGGGGTCTGCAGAGATACTCGGCGCAAACCGCAAAATGTTACAGAAAGTCTACGACCGGAATAATTACGAACATCGCGAAAGACATGCCGAAGCACTCGCTGAAATCGCGATCATAAAGATCCAACTAGTTCAACGAAGGCAAGGGAGGAAAGAACAGGGGCATGCGAGACAAGGACACAGATTCAAAGACACATTGACCTTGAAAATATGTGCGCACCCACCGTGGCGAAGTATATCTACTAAACACGAGGGCGCGGGATCAAATCCGGGTCGCGGCGGACGCATTTCGATCGGGGTGAAATGCAAAAACGACTTTGTACCGTGCACTGGGTGCACAATAAAGAACCCCAGGTGGTAAAAGATAACCCGGAGTCCCCCCTTATATACCATTCCATTCCATTCCTTTATTTCAGCATTCATCCTTGAATGTACAAATGCTAGGTCAGGAGCAAAAAGCCGCTATTTTAAGCGGCTTGACAAAGGCCCCTGCCCCTACAGTATTTGGCAGCAGACATTTTGTGAACTTTTTTCACGCAACAATACATAAACTACATTTTGAAAAACATACACTATAACCATTTTTTTAAGCAACAATACACGCCTTTTCCCAGCAGAAATTAGAGATTTATGTAACGTCATGAAGCAGTACATTTTTTCAGGTACATAAGAATATATAAAAGTACTTTCACATACAAGACAAATACAAAATTATTCCAAGCAAGAAAAGGAAACGCAAATAACAACATATATTATTCACATGCAATCGCACGGCTAATGAAGGCGTGCTTCTTAATCAAATCGTGGTTTTGATACCCCAGAATTTAATTTAATTTTAAATACGTGCGCCTGTCGAGAGGATAAGTGGCAACGGTGAGCACAAGCACCGTTTGGTTATGGTGAGAACAATCTGCCTCCTTCTTTGGGGACGGTATAATTGCGCAGGCGGGTACGACGGTCCGGTCGCAGTCAGTCCTTTGTTCAAAGCGACGTTCTCGGTTTTGGGGGTGAAAGTCGGTGGCGTCGAGTCCCGCTTTCAGTAATTGCTCTGCGGCTGGTTAACGCCACGGGCTGAGAAAATTACGCAATTAACGATTAAGCAAAGGAAGCGCAGGAAATTTTACCAATATCGCTTTATATACAGTTGCGTTAGAGGCTGGCTTTTTAGCTGGGAACGCACGTGGTTTCGAGACTAATGTCCGCGTCTTCCTTTCAAGTTATGCCAGAAGCTACTTTGCGGGAAGTGTAAATAATAATAATAATAATAATAATAATAATAATAATAATAATAATAATAATAATAATAATAATAATAATAATAATAATAATAATAATAATAATAATAAGAAATAAAGGAAAGAAACAGAAAAGGAAACAATTACAGCGGTAATAATGGATTCCCTCCTCGTCGACTACGTTTTCGCTCTTGGCGCTAATGTATATTCTGGACTGCCTGCCTAGCTTTATTCATGCGTGAAATAAAAGTGACTTCTGCCGTAAGTTTTCGTGTTTTTTTTTTGTTTTTTCCTCCTTGAACAGCGAGTCCTTCGCGACCAAACCTCGCACAAAAGCGACGTTTTACGATCTATTTTGTTGCGTTTTGATGACTGCAGCTTGGACGTCAGAGAATAGAAACGCTGCTCGTTGAAGTAAAGTAGAAATCAATATCCTCTTTACCTCGTGTCCTTTGTTTTAAATTATTATATCTTGCTGTAAAACTTGTCTTCTTAAAGGGGTGATAGCTGATTTCGGGTCATTAGGTTTATGACTGAAGAACAGCTATAAATCTGCACATATAAACAAGGAGAGTGGGAGATGTACTATCTTGATCTTTTTGAGCGTGAGCACGGGAGGCCGTGGCACAGGCAGAGTTACTGTATATGCTACCTTTCGTAGCATATACAGTAACTCTGGGCATACGGTACTATCAGCGCAGACTAACGGTGGCAAGTTCTGCGCATGCTCAGTGAGTGCAGCGTAAAGGAATTATTACTTCGCGCGCATGACGTCACCTCAATGCGCTCGTCGGCTGCTACATGCAGTTTTACGGCCGAGAAACGATTTCTTTTTCTTTTTTTTTTTTTTTTTTTTTTTTTTTTTTAGTGTCTGGAAAATGTGTATCGGGTGCATGAAAGGAGCCGCGGTGGAACATCAATTTGTTCTATCACTGCAGACTAGCGATGAGTATTTGTTTGCAAACAGTTGGAAACTCTGAGAGCAGACATAAACGTCGAGCCTGTTACCTACCTCTAGCTCCTGTAGAATGGCACAAACGGTTCCCCCCGAAGAATGTCTCATGGTATCCCGATGTAATCAGTGATTAATCCCAGCTAGTAGACATTAAGTTTGTAATTGTGCCTAAACTATTTACAAACGTGAACTAAATGAAGAAAATGGTCGGTAGCTTCATTCGCGCATGCACCCTGTTTCTCTCTCTTTTTATAAAATGGCAGTATCAGTAAGTTTGCGGGCAGAAATGACAGCGAATATTATACTGCATGGTATTTAGCCATGACCACCAGGTTGACGAACGCCCCGTTCGACCTTGCAGCTGCGTATATATATAGTGCGGCCTATGAGTTAGCATGTGACCCGCACTGAAGAAAAGCGCCTAGCAGACCGCATGCGAGCCCTTCGATGACAATAATGCGCGCGAAGGGAGGCTACTCTCGTCACAAATGCACACAGCGATTCTGCGGCGCCCCTATAGGCTGCGCACGTAGTGTATACTGAAAGCCACGCGCTCCCGTGTTCACGCTCAGAAAGATCAAAATAGTACGCCTCGTTAGAAAGGATGGCACTGTTTCTACTACACCACTATACTGTTTCTCTTTTCGTTTTGATCAAACAAAGACCATAGAGCCAAGCAGCGTCCCAGGGCGGCAACTTTATTGCACAATCGCTCACCTGAAGAAGAGCCTTGGCTGATCGCTCGCACCCTTACACCCTTTGGGACTTGTATCTTGTCCCCAAACAATTTCGACATCTGCCATGTTGGCGTTTCCTTACTTGAAAACTCTGCGCTCGCTACTTTCCAGTCAAGAACGCTATACCACGCTGATAACGCGCGTGCCGTTGTTAACCTGATAGTATACCGGGCGCACAACGCTCGAGAAACGAATGAAAGACAGAAGGCGATTATTATTTAGGGACGAGATATAAGTCCCCGAATAGGGCAAACTTTTCTTAGAATGTGCATATTTCAACCGTAATGGCGTAAACAAATTACTCGAAACGTGCTCCATTTTGTTCCTTTAGAGTGCAATGTGGTGCTTCTTTACTGATAAACAGCGGCAACTTGTACCCGAGCGGATGCTCTCAAAATCTGTGACGCCATGGAAAGCTGTTGCGGATACTTCACAGGGGCGCCGCCACCCACCCTTCATTTTCTCGTGCTTTCTGGTTTACCAATAAATTCTCTCGTGGTACAGGCATGGCCTTGTTGCTATTGCAAAAGTGTGTTTTACTAACACAGCTTAACTTATTATTCCTGTATAGTGTGCCTTTAAATTATAATGCCAACAGTGTGGAGGACTGCTTTTCTGCCGACTGCTACGTATAAGGCGCTCTTATACGCTCCACTGATAGTTTACCTGCCTAATTGTGAATATTCTCTGCGGAACGATACGTTTATACACGCAGCAACAACGCAACTGTAGTCTGAAACACATGACCGAGTCCCTGTTGGCAGTTCGGTTGCAAGGTATCCTCTCTCTCTCTCTCTCTCTCTCTCTGCGCTGCGTGCCTAGACGATGCACAACGTCCGGAAAGAGGGCGGAGGGTGATGTAGCGCCCTCCACTGGCTTTGGTTACCTACTCCACATCGCCTCTCGTGTTTTGGTGTTCTCTATCACGTCACCTCTGTGGGGCAAATGTCATTTACACTCGCAGCTTATTGGCAGCATGCGTGAGAAAAGCCTTTCGGTCAAATCCGGCACGTAGCTATGCAGCGTGCGTTGCACCAGTCGACTATAATCTCCGCGGCCGAAGCGGTTCGAGCCGGATCGTGGCGGATCACGGCAACGACACTCGCAGCGTACCCGCCATGCAGTGGCAGCGTGTCGCGCGTACCGGACTTCGCCTCGCTAATACGGTGCAGTGTGTCGCCGACGAGAGAGGCCGGCGCCACCTATTCGCCAGGCCGAAGCGTAGCGATGGTTTCGCGTGAGCGGCGCCTTGGCTATTCATCCGCCAAACTATGTGGCCTGCAGATATTTATAACTGCTGCGTGGACGGGAAGGTGCGAACGTACACACGTACAAGACGTTCTGTCTGCGTTGGTTCACGCATCTCCAAGACTGTGAACTTTAATTTGTAAGAACTATGAACAATGTTTCATTTTGTTCACTAACGTTGCACGTTAGGCTTGTTGGTATAGCATGATGGAGTCAAAAGGCGTAGCGCATCAGAAACAGGACACAAGAAGGAGAACACAAACACACGTTTGGCGCTAAACGTGTGTGCTGTCTGTGCTCTTCTTCTTGTGTGCTGTTTCTGATGCGCTACGCCTTTTGACTCCTTCATTTTGTTCTCCATGCGACGTGAAGTAACCGGTGCCACCTAAAGACGCCAACCTCTCGTTCAAAATCACATCAATAAAAACATCATCCTGTCCTTAGGTTCCAATTTTAGAAGTCCTTATTTATGCATGTGCGTCTGATCGTGCCTGCCATCCTCGTAAATACGTTTAGCCAACTAGCACGACACGAAATACTTCTGAGATTCATTTATCATGATGACCGACACATTTATGTCGAGTGTGATGCTCTGAGTTCCTGCTCTCAATTCCAGGCGTTTAAGTTGATGAATATATTGCACCCGAGTGAAAAAGAGTCAGTCTGTCAGAATTTCGAGAGTAAGCTCACTTCAGCAAAGTACGCAAACAAGAAGTTTTTAGATCTAAGCGCTGTATGGACAGATTTATGGACTGCTCACTGCCCGGAAGCTGTTCATACTCAGTTTACGAACACTGACTCTGCAAAGGCCGTAAGCTCAAAGATCGCCTCTCGTATTTGAGGTCGAGAGGGTTCCTCTATTTCCCTGTAGACCATCAAATGACGTATGGTCTTACATCTTCAACGAACTTGTGCGTATATTATGTCTATAAGTCACGCACAGGCTTAAGTAAAGAAGCTATTGGAATTCAGTGTACACTACATGATGTCCATATACAGTTTATACAAATAGCCTATATATGACCTAAATCTATCGTTATATCGGCTATATCGTTGGCTGTTTCGATGGGATCACGTCCGTGCACCGGCCAGTCAATGCTGGTTCTTACAAGCACTGATTGTGAACCAGTGAATCACGCACCCACGAGCGTGTGACGCAGCCTGCTGTATCTCCCACGGCACTGCCCAGTACTAGCGTGAAAGAGTTGCACACGCAGTCGGCAGACGTGAAGCCGCGTGGTTACCTCTCCCCCGCTCCCCCCATCTTCTTTCTCTCGGGAGTGCGCGCGCGGTGGAATGCGCGCCAGGAAGAGTCACGTGATCGGCCGCCCCTGACCGCGTGTATAAACAAGCCGAGGGGTCGTGTAGCCGGTGCATGCGAGGGCTCGAGTGCCCGGCGACGCGACGAGCCCCCCGTTGCGCCACTGCCACTCCCCCCCGATCGGCTTTGGTCAGCACGCGGTCACGCGGTGCTGCCGGCGCCTCCTGATACGCGACGCGACACCGCGGGCCCCCTCAACGCACACGGAACGGACGGCGCGCTGTTTGCAACCTTCCGGCTCCTCGAGGGGCAACTCCTGCAGACAAGCTGGCGGGGCATTGTTTCTGGGCCCAAGAAGACACGTACGAAAGACGTCGGGACACACATGCACACGAAGCGCCAACTACCAACTAATGCAAGCACAGAAGAACACAGGGAGGTTTTCAGACACGTGCTACACAATACGCAGATGTCGTGACAGTACTGATTTAACTATAATGCAACAAACTGGCCTCAAAAAACTGCATCGCTGCGACAGAATATATATATATATATATATATATATATATATATATATATATATATATATATATATGGGTGTGTAGAGAGAGAGAGAGAGAGAGAGTACGGCTGAAGGATAAAACCCCATTTTAGACCGCGTCTGCTAGCGCTACGCTTCATTATATATATATATATATATATATATATATATATATATATATATATATATAATAGACATGTGGCGGCTGACGTAATGTCACACAAATCGCGACGTTGCAAAGAAAAGTACATTAAATAAAGTTCAAACGAAGCGCATTGTCAATACAAACGCACGCACGGACGAAAAAAAGAAAAGGCAACGAATACCGACATGTGACAACGACACGCACGCGCTATGGCTACCAGCGGTTTGAATACTTACTGCCACACATGACAAATGCAACTTAACGGACGATCTCCTCCGTGTTATATCAAGCGACATATTGCTGTGTAATGCAACTGTTGTTTAGGCATTTCTTACCTGTTCATGTGTTTCATTCCTGCTCACGTTACCTTGCTAAGCATGGTATATGTGTTTGACTAAACTGCTACGTTGACTACTACCGAGCGATCAGTTATCAAGCTATGTAGTCTGCTGCTATAACCTCACCTTCCTCATCACAATTTTAACACTGTACATTTGTGAGAAATTAAGCCGCAGTAGTTGGGGCTGAAACGAGTTTATTGTTACTTTGTTTAGTAGTTGCGCGATTAATTACTGATTACAGTGTGGCGCCGCGCTTCCACTCTGTAATCACATTTCCGTTATCGCGTTCAGTGTAATCACATTCACGTGTAATACGATTGAAATACGTCCCACGGGGTTGTCGCCTAACATTTTCTCGGCCTTCTCGCCGCTAATTTTTGGTTCTGCAGTATTCCACACGAATTACGAGCTGTGATGCCAGAACAATGCCTGCACAGATTTCTTGTGCGAAGCATTGTTCTCAGAGTACAGTCTATATATATATATATATATATATATATATATATATATATATATATATTCTGGGGTATTACGTGCCAAAACCACGATTTGATTATGAGGCACGCCGCAGTGTGGGGCTCCGGATTAATTTTGACCACCAGAGGATGTCCCCAATGCACGGGGACACGGGCGTTTTTGCATTTCGCTCCCATCGAAATACCTGGTGCTTATCAGCGAAACATCATCGCCGCTAAGCCACCACGGCGGGTCCATAAGGGTGACTGGGTATATGCCACTAGGTTTTCGTCTGCTTTGAATCTTGTCATTAAAAACATTCTGTCTTACTCATAATTAATAATAAGCATTATAAATAAAAAAGTAGTACAAATAATAAGTAAGCACTATAAGCACTACAGCCTATAAAGACACTACAGCTTAAAACAGCCTACAGTCTATAATCGCTACATAACCGTTCGCTACACGACAGTTACCTTATTCATACGACCGTTCTCTACAAATCATCGATGCTTCGTATTACGTAGACGTCAACTACAGTTTTGTCTGCCATTTTTTTATTAGGCTTCATATCAGGGAAAAAAAAAGACAAGAAATATCCGGACGGACCGAAATGACAACGCACGCCACCAGCGCTGAACTCACAACTGAAGGGTTTATTGGCGCATTCACACATGCATAAACAAGCGCAAGTCGTATACACGTGACATGAGTTGCCGCAGCCATGTGATTCATTTAAAGTGAAGAGATTATCATCTGATACAAACAGCATTTATTTGTCGTGCATCGCAATTGAAGTTCGGCTAACACAGCTTACCTTTTCTTTGCAAATGTGATAAATTCTTGACCACTTCTCGGGACGTCTGGCAATTCTGTCTGAATACTATATTCGTCAGCCAGAATATTGGCTATCCCCGTTGCTCTCTGATCCACACCGCTCTTATCCTGTCTCTTAACGTTGGGCGTAAAATTTTTCGTTCCATCGCTCATTGTGCGGTCCTTAACTAGTTCTCGAGCTTTTTTCTTAACCTCCAAGTTTCTGCCCCATATGCTAGCACTGGTAGAATACAATGATTGTACACTTTTCTTTTCAACAACCGTGGTAAGTTCCCAGTCGGGATTTGGCAATGCCTGCCGTATGCACTACATTCCATTTTTTATTCTTCTGTAAAATTCCTTCTCATGATCAGGGTCCCCTGTGAGCACCCTAGATCGGGGTCCCCTAGAAAAACGTACTCCTTTACAGATTCTAGAGGCTGACTGGCGATCCTGAATTCTTGTTGCCTTGCCAGGCTATTAAACATTATCTTTGTCTTCTGCATATTAATCTTCAACCCCACTCTTACACTTTCTCGGTTAAGGTCCTCAATCATTGTTGCTGAATAGGACAATGTCATCTGCAAACCGAAGGTTGCCGAGATATTCGCCGTTGATCCTCACTCCTAAGCCTTCCCAGTCTAAGAGCTTGAATACTTATTCTAAGCATGCAGTGAATAGCATTGGAGAGATTGTGCCTCCTTGCCTGACATTAAGAGAAAGAAATGGAGCTGGGCAGGCCATGTAATGCGTAGGGTAGACAACTGGTGGACCATTAGAGTTACAGAATGGGTGCCAAGAGAAGGGAAGCGCAGTCGAGGGAGGATGGCATAAAACTAGGTGGGGTGATGAAGTTAGGAAATTTGCAGGCCCAAGTTGGAATCAGCTAGACAGTAGTAATTGGAGATCGCAGGGAGAAGCCTACGTCCTGCAGTGGACATAAATATAGGTTGATGATGATGATGATGGCTATCTTCGTGTTTGTGAAGCTTTGTTGCGTTGTTGTGGTTCCAGGAAGTTGCAAGAAAAATAAAGGAGAAGTAATGGCGACCTAGTTCGTTGTTTGAGTTTGAGTTCCTAGTTTGAAGCGAGCGTCACAGCTGCAACACTCACAAGAGTGGCGACGCTGTGCTGTCTTCCTTCTCTACTTCGTTAGCCGCTCAGCTGTTACTACACTCGGTTTCAAAGAAGAAATTTGCGCGAGGCCACCTCACAAATGACCGATGTTGGATTATAGCTGTCTTGAACTTGCGGCTATTGATGCACGGTAAGAGATCGAGAGACAGGGGGCTAAACGTCGAAATATGTGCTTAGGTCCCGGGACACGTGTGATTGTGATTGCAGTGCGGCATCAGGAATACACAAATATACTACGATGTTCCTCTTCTCGGGTACTCATTGGTAAGTTTTAAGAACTGCTACGTAACAGAACAGTAGCGAGGAAGATTGTTCTCTTGCCGAACGTGCGCGATGATAACGTTCGACAAAAAATAATATTAATAAAAAAGAGGAGGATATAAAGTCAGGACCTTGCTAAATTCTTAAATTTCTGCCTGTCTTCATTCTCCTTTATCCATTCAAAAATTCTCAATAGTGCTTCTTTTTAGACTGGACTAATCATTTTCACCCGACTCTTGGCCAATCCCCCACAGTGGGTATGAGCCACTCTTAGAAACAAACAAACAAACACAAACAAACACAAACAAACAAACAAACAAACATTTGATAGAAAGGCGAGGATGGCCCACATGCATGAATGTATGTCATGCGTGCACAATACGTCGTCAAGAGCTGTGCGGTATCAAGCGATGCTGAATGTTGTGTAGTAAATCTCCGATTTTTCTAGAGGCCAAAAGGTGTATAGAATGGGGAACGGTTTGGACTATCATATGATATGTAACACTTTGAATCCCTGACGTTTTGACGTCCATTATTTATCTTTTCTGTCATCTCAAAAATTATTGCAGTGATGGTGCAGAATTTGTAGATGTTTGGTCAGAGCAGAAGAAAGAAATAAATGCTTCACGTATCACGAAACGCTTATTTTGCCTCTGTCTCCACTGATAGCGCGATAAGCACCCAGTTCCACTGCTCCGAGTGTTCTGCTCAGGCGGATATAAAGCTTTCGTTTAATGCTACTTTCGTCATCGGCAACAACAACTAAAAAGGAGAAGTTGCATCCCACGATGGTCATGTGATCCACATTTTACCAGCGTCAGCTATTATCACTGAGGCGCGATCCAGAAAATATACTACTGCAAATAACTTCGCCAAATTATCGTCGTCAACAAGTGATTTCCTGCATATTATTTTCCTTGGAACAACAAATGGTGCTGCACTAGAAAAATTGAAGTAACGATTACGAGACTACGGTGCCGAGTACCACCTCTGAACTTCTACCTCCATAGGTCTGGTCTGGCTCTATCACCTCTGTTCTTTATGCAATGAGAGTGAATCTCACCAACACTTCTATTTAACGTGTCTCTGGTTCATTATTCAAAGGAAAATATTTTAGAACCACTCGAAAACCTTGGCTCGAATTTGACTCTTCGGGTGATTCTTTCCTTTGGGCTACCGCAATGGGTTAGAGCCACAGGAACGTTTGTGAAGCCCTCTGCGACTTTCTGCGCGATACAAAGAGAATTACATGCTATAATATTTCTTTTTACTTCTTATGCTGACATAATTTTTAACGTAATATATAGGTATTTTATCGTTCATATCTGTAATAGTAGACATTTTAATTCACATTTACAAGATGCTTATTTCATTTCACCTGATTCACGGCTGATCCCTAAGAGTGGGTTGTGCCATTTCACTATGGAACACGAACACGAACAAGGTATACGTGTGGCTGTCCTTTACTGAGTAGAAGTCAACACTTCTTTCGAGTGAGTTTTCTTCTTCTGATTGCCGTGAGAATCTTGGAAGACATCAAAATGGTGTACATTAGCCGGCCGTTGTACTGTTGTATTGTGAAGTGACAGACTGCCTAAGACGTGATTTCTGGATTTCATAGCGCTGACTATGCGCGTACTGCCGCAAATGTGGTGTTTGCACAGAGGTACATACGGTAAAACGAAAACGCTAACCGTTAAACGAATGCCGATGTTATAAAAGCTACGCTTCCTATATGTCCTTTTCAGTTGGCGGTGAATCGTCTTTGAATGGGAGCGAATCTAAAAAATCATTGCAATGATGGTGCAGAATTGTCAGGTGCTCAGTCAGAGCAGAAGGGGGGGGGGGGGGGGGGGGGGACATATTTGGCTTCACGTTTCATGAAAGGCGTACTTTGCCGCTATCTCCTCTGATAACGCGATACGCGCGCACTTATATGCGCAGCTCCGAGCACTCTGCTCAGGCGGAGAAAAAAGCTTTCATTTCAAGCTACTTTCGTCATCGGCTGGAAGGGTGCGAATCCAGGGCGATATATATATATATATATATATATATATATATATATATATATATATATATATATATATATATATATCTGAACAGCTATCGATATAAAGATATCCAGAGTTCGGCTTTTATGGTGTCGCCTGGTGCGGTATGTATTTTACTCGACTCATTCTTATATTTCTCTCGGTTCCCTGCATGTTGTCGTGAGTCCAGTTCAATGATGATACTATAGAGCTGCCCTCTAGAGTGTGTAATGCATATCCGCGACATTGACTTAAAAGAAAAAAGAAAGAAGAAACTCGTGGGGATCCAAGACACTGAGGCATAATCGTGAGCAAGTAAAGCATTAACAAGTCAGCTCAAAAAAGGAGCGCGACGAATGAAACAGCTTAGTTTATAAATGCCAGATGAGTGTGCCTTTGCTTTTCCCACACACATAGAACGGTGTATCGGACAGCGGTGTCCAAAGCATACACTGATATAAATCACGCACTTCTCGCGCTTGTGTATTGTTAATCTTTTTTTTTTCTGTTTCGATTAAAAATTGTTTTTTTTTTGCAGTTTTTATTTAAGCATGCGTGTCATCGCTCAATTTACAAGCGTGGCGCTTTATATTCAAGGATCGACTGATGACCCAGTTGGTTCGTGACGAAAAATCCAATGCAGAACAAAACGTAAAAGAGCGCCCGGAGAGTTAAATGTCAGCATGCAGTTTTCTGTCCTTTCTCGCCATATTATATCGCGTTGCTTTCTTGCAACTTCCAACGAATCCCTCCCCTTTTCTTTTTCTCCCCTGCCACATTAAGTCCTGAACAGGGCAATGCTTCATGACACAGAGTTGAAGACCGGGACGATTATATCTGTGGTCTTTCCGTCAGGCATGGCAGGTGCAACTTATAACAGTCACTGTGCGGCTACGACATGACCTTTAACCGAAATTTAGAACAACAGGGAGTCCCGCCTCTCTTTAGGGACTACCGTAAAAACCGGAATATAGGTCGAACTTTTTTCAAAAAACCGCAGCAGTTGACCCCCGTCTTATATACCGGGCAATATTTTACCGGATTATACGTTTTTTTTTTCGTTTTTTTTTTCATTCTTTTAGAATTGGGGGATGGGGGATGTCGACCCACATTCGGTCCGACCTTTATTACGTTTTTTTACGGTATTGTACGCATTTCAAAGAGGGCATTATGGGCTGTGCGAATTTTCTAATTGTTTGTTTGCGTATTTGCTTCGTGAAACCTAGCCTCAAAGTAGTGACACGTTGCGTGCGTTAGAACTTTATTTCATTTTATTTCAACCTCGCGCTCAAATAAGCGTGACATTACGTCAACCACCAATTAACGATTTATTTATTTTAATTTTTTTCATGTTATTCACCAGTTTTGTTTCTTCTTTTCTTTTTTAAAAGTAATTCTCAGCGATTATAGTGATTTTGCTCCTGTGGAAGTGAAATGTAGTAACGGAAAGCAGATGCTTTTAACCTCCTCCACCTGATCCCTCTACTAAATCTAAATCTAACTGGTCGAAATGACGATACGAAAGTGCTTCTGCGCGTCTTGTCCTCGGACCAAACAGACATCGCCTTGAAGGGCACTTAAACTAGATATTTGCTTTCATTTTATTGATTTCGTACAGTACTGCTAGTAGAAAAATAAGTATACTGTCAAAAAAATGGAAACAAGGTGACATGCCATTTATTGATCCACACAAAAATACATGACGATACTTTTTTTGGCTCGTAATATAATAGAATAAGACAAGGCTTGTATAAAGCATGTGTGCGCGAACTTTACAAAGCGTGATGTAGCGATCGTCTTGGACTTAGAGACAGAATTCGCAAAACTCTGAGTTCATAAGTACTGTTCATCGGCGGGCCACATTTACTAATACGATTAAATGGCACCTAATCACGATCGGGCAGCACCTGTCATTGCGAACTGTTCTCGCTTGCACAGCTGATTTGTAAATACTAGCCACGAACGCAAAATTCGCAAAAAAATGCCCTTCAGTTCGTGAAAACCATTCTCATCAGATAGCCCAATTCTCTAACGGCCGGCAGCTGTTTTTATGAACTGTTTTAATGTACATTACCCGCTTTCTTCCTAATACGGTAATACAAACAACTAGGGCATCATGGAAGGTAAGTTGCGCTACTTAGTTTTAACTAGACTATGAAAGACGATGACGCACAAGCTGGATGATACGCAATATTACCTTATTCAATGGAACACCGAACACGTACAAGTTAACTAGCGGCATGGGTAACTTGAGGTTGGGGGCTAGGTATAGAATGTTCGTTTAGCTGTGCATGTTGTGTGGAGAGGTTGGGAGAATGTAAATAACTAAATAAATAAATAGATAAACGCAGAGTATATGTAAATGCCTTGAGCGCATGTTGAAGCTAACCAAAATGATTTTTTTTTCACGACAATAAACTACCCGGGACATGAAATAGGCAATGGTTCAAGCACGTAGTGCGAAGGGACACACGGTAGTTGTCCATTGCTGTCAATACGCAGCTTCACCCTTTTCTGAGCTTAAAGTGAAGTACAGCAGTCAAGCCCGGGTTTTGATGTGACACGGTCTCGAACCCTGTACCAGCAGAAGCGGGGCCCGATAATCCGGTACAGTCTACGCGCACAGTCGGCGACGCGTGAGCCAGCCGGTGCATGGCCTCGGATGTGCGCATGGCACGATATCCGCTCCCTTTGGCGTAGACGCTCCCGGTCTGGCGGCACGGGTATTTATGGGGGGTTCCGCCGGTACCGGCTCGGCGTTGTCGTCGTGCAGAGGCCGGGAGCGAGACACGACCGACCAGGGAGGAGATATCGGTGCTTCCCCGATGATGGCCGCTTGCTACTGCGCCCTCCAAAGGCCGCTGGCCACACCGCGGTGCGCCGTCGCCGGAGTCTGCAGCGGGGCCTTCGCCGCGCCGCTGTCGTCGGTGCAGCACAATGCCCAGCACAGGTGCGTACACACGGAGCGCGCACATCTGCAGAGGCTATACCACCCTAATTTCTCGTCGAAATCAGGCTAGACATGTCACGTGCTGTAGGAAGGTGAAACTCAAGAGACACCTCGCATGAACCTACACCAAGCACAATGAAATTTTCGGAACTCCTGGAAACATTCGTTTTGTTCGTGAATGTTAGAAATTATGTCACTGCACTTTTTTTTTATCGTTGCTTCTTTTACGATCGTCATTTTGAGCACGAATGTCATGTCAACAGTTCACTCAACCAAGATAACTGGCTGGCTTCAGGAAGGGGTATCCTACAATAGATAAGATCCATTCATCAATCAGGTAATTGAGAAATATGCGGAGTACAGCGAACCTTTCGTTGTATGGCTTTCATATATTCAGAAGTATCATTTGATTCAGTAGATATAACAGCAGTCATGGAGACATTGCGTAATCAAGGAGTACAGGAACCTTACGTGAATAGCTTGGGAAATATCTACAAGGATTCTATAGCTACCTTAATTCTACGCAAACGAAAAAAAAAAGCTGAAAAATACCGATTAAGAAAGTGGTCAGGTAACAAGACAAAATCTCTCCAATGCTATTCACTGCATGCTTAGAAGAAGTATTCAAGCTCTTAGACTGGGAAGGCTTAGGAGTGAGGAACAACAACGAATACCTCAGCAACCCGCCGTTTGCAGATGACATTGTCCTATTCAGCAACAATGGGGGCGAATTACAACAAATGATAAAGGACCTTAGCCAAGAAAGTGTAAGAGTGGGGTTGAAAATTAATATGCAGAAGACTAAGGTATTGTTCAATAGCCTGGCAAGGGAACAAGAATTCAAGATCGCCAGTCAGCCTCTCGAGTCTGTAAAGGAGTACCTTTATCTAGGTCAATTACTCACAGGGAACCCTGATCACGAGAAAGATATTCACAGAAGAATAAAATTGGGTTGGAGTGCATACGGCAGGCATTGCCGAATCCTGACTGGGAGCTTACCACGTACTGTCGTTGAAAAGAAAAGTGTACAATCATTGCATTCTACCGGTGCTAACATATGGGGCATAAACTTGGAGGTTAACAAAGAAGCTCGAGAACAAGTTAAGGACCGCACAAAGAGCGATGGAACGAAAAATGTTAGGCCTAACGTTAAGAGACGGGAAGAGAGCGGTGTGGATCAGAGAGCAAACTGGGGTATAGCCGATATTCTAATTTAGCTTACAGGAAAAAAAAATGGAACTAGGGCAGGCCATGTGTAATACACACGTATATAGACGTTTTCACGAGGGTGCTTCCGACGGTCTGGCGTGGGGAGTATGGGGCAGTGTTGCCGGTTTGGTCTGGACTGTGAGCTTGCCCGGCGCTTGCGTTGCGGAGTGGCAGCTTTCCTTGAATGTTTACGTTTATTTTTGGCACGAATGGCTTACACTCGTAAATAACAATGGGATATATATATATATATATATATATATATATATATATATATATATATATACTCATGAAAAGGCTACAGGCCAGCACTGTGCAGTTTATGGGTGCACAAACAGCCAACGAAAAATAACGATTTTGGGGACTATAGTGTGTCCACAACACTCCCCGATACCGCTGCCGATGTGGTATGTTCAGGCTTCACCGGTTTCCTTCATCACCTGAGGATTAGCATTTCAGTCTAAAGTGAACCAATGCACACATCAGTTAAATAATGCATTTTGGTAAACCATTTTCGGCACATTTCCAAATAGATTGCGAGGCTGCACCTGCATGAAAGGGCATTCAGGGCTATTGGCTAACGAACTGACCAACTATAGTCGACTATTGGCGATGGCTAATGGACCACGCATCTTGCGAGTCAGTCGCGCAGTGTCGACATTAGACGGAGTCTGCCTGCTTTCGTTTAATCTCATTCCCTCGTCGGGCAACGTGGCAAACCATGCAAAATAAAAAGTGACCACTAAACATGCGCCAAGTGATGCAGAAAGCGACTGTGTCGCCGCCTGCACTCGTCTAATCGCTTGCACTACTCGATCCTCGCTCCACCCGAAGATCACGGGTTCAAGCCGCAACAAGGACCTGCATGCTTTTATTATATTGACTTCCTCACCTGTCCAATATTCGCTTTTAATTACGAACAAAAACACGTTTTTTTTTCATTGTTGCTTTGCCCTTCTTGCCTACTAGATGAGATGAAATAAACGCGCGGTGAAAGTACAGACTTCTCAATTTAAGCCTCAATTGTAGGGACTGAGGTTCAGTTCCGAGGTCGCGTCTGAAAGACTGAGAAAGAATTATCGACAAATACCTGGGCCGGTGTATAATGTAACAACCACTTTCCCTCGATTATTATCATTCACCGGCATATTCTGGTGATAACACAGGCGCAATTATTGATTCACAGGGATTAATGTCCCGAGACACCTAGGCGATTCTGCCGCTTGGATCACTGGCGAAGTAATGAACAGAGAGAAAAATAAAATGGAATCCTTAAATTATTCCGGTCGTTCTTCCATTGAAAAAATTAAGAACCGTCTGGCGGTGACGCAGAGCAAAGAAAGCGACACCACTCAACTGTGCTCACGTGTCCTGTGTCTTCGCTTGTCTATGCGTCGGGTCCAGGCGCTCTATAGGCCCATTCTGTGTTTACAAACATAGGCTCTGGATGGCTTACAGTTTTGCCCACTAACGTTACTTGCTAAATTTAGCGGGCAAAGAAGATGAGGGCCAGGAGCTGGAGTGCATTAAAACAAAAGCCCGCAGATTTTTTACACCCTTCTCTTGTACATAATCCCAATTTTAAAAGTAAAGTTGCCGTAAGTTACACGAAAAATTAGAAGTATTAGTGTTGAGGCACTATGCGCCGTTCTTTTAACTGAGAACGTAAAGAGGGACTTTCATGCATATATCGAAAAACTTTTACACTCGTTTTGTTCCGACGTAGTAAACTGATAAGGCAGATGATCGAAAATTGCTATAGGGGTCGCTTGCTTGCTGCTGCTGCCGCCATGAAGGAAGGAAATAAACTAGGAAGGAACATGACGTCACGCAACCAGCCTTGGCTGTCCTCGAAGTCATTCCCTACGCTTTTCCCTCGCAGTGTCGTCCCGACACGTGACCTCTGAGACTCAGCGTATTGGCCGAGAATGTTTGGTTCCCATTAGTTCTTAATCGATGCGCACTTGTTCGTGCTGCCCTGCCGTAGTTCTGCTTGCTGAGCGGGAGGACTAAAACCTACCGCGCGCTCTGACGTAACGATCACTAGTTGGGCCGATAAGTTTGGCTTCAATCGTGTTGCGCGATGCTGTTTTTCCTAATTATTTATTCCTCCATATTTACCACGCGCGCGATACCATTTTAGCGATTTTATTATTAGTAGTGCAATTGTGATCAGACACGTTGCTTATTTGTAATATCGACCATGACCTGGAAAAACCTTTCATAAATATAATTTTAACGCGATAGCGTTTAGGGCTCCGTGTCACAGAAAATCCGGCGTTGGCAACCGGCGTGTGATCGCGGGTGGCGGAGAAAATCATCCAACCACATCGATCGCGCAGGCCCTCCACGTGGTCCAAGGTTTTGGTGAACAGAAATTTAATTTATCACAGTGAAATTTCAGAAAAATGGTAAAGTATGATTTTACCATTTGGCGTCAGATTTGCCGTCGGATTGTTTACCAATCGGCGTCGAATTGTAATTTGAATGTACGAGAAAACCTAATTCTGCTACGAGGAAACTCAAACATTTCTACCAGACCTTTTAATAAAACAAACAAACAATTAACAAAATAATAAAAAAAATGTGCTAGGGCCTTCACATTTTAATATAAAACCACTTATATTGGCCCTGGACAAACGTCTTTCCAGCAATGCATTTCAGTTTAAAAGTGAAGCCGACTTTAAGGGGATCGGTATAAGGTTGGTCTTTGCAAGCTGGCTTTCTCGCGTTCAGTGTTGCAGTGAATGAAGTCTACTTGCCGTATGCGAACGATGCGATGCGAACAGGTCCCGATAACGCTATCGCGTTCTACTCTTAAAGGCGAAGCTTAAGCGTCGTCCAAGTTTTTTAAACCGGCCTTCGTGGGACGCTCCTCTGCGGGCATCTTTGAAAAATGTAACACGCATGCCGAGTCTGAGAAGCCTTTAGTGTTGCCTGGAGGTAACTCTTGTGCGTCCTCATTGTATACCGCACATGCGAGTATAGAGAGTTCACTTGTCTCAAGCGAAGTGCTATTGCGCTGCACAGCTGTACCTAGGTGGTAACGATTCCGTAATATGTTCGTCGAAAACAAGATGACAAACAATCCAGTTGGATGCAATACGTCAGTAGCGCACCCAGGATCTCTGCCAGGGGGGGGGGGGTTGACAGTTTGCCAATACCATCTAATCAGCACTAATTTCGATTTATTCACGGGAAATTGTCAAAAAATGCGCTTTTTGCGAGTGTGCAGACGATTGCGCGTCTTACATCTTAGTTGCAGTACTCAAATGCGTAAGGAAAGAAAAGGGGTTAAACAGAAGGGGGGGGGGGGGGGGGTTACAACCCCCGAATTTTAGGTTTCTCTCGTTTAAATCAGCATTTTTAGGCGTCAAACTCGGCGTAAAAATTATACTTTGGGCTTTGTGTGGTTAAGTAATGCAATAATTTATACAGTTTTCCTACAGTTTGTTTCACAGATATAATTTCAACCAAGTGAAAAAAAAAAAACGAAAAAAAAGTAGCCGTCGCCAGCACGCGGCGTCAAGGATTCCTGTATTTATCTTCATCTTAATAAAACGAAAAGAGACAAACCAACAGCCTCTTAACATAAGCTTTCGCACAGGCCTCTAACATTTGAGGCACTTGAGGTAATTTGTAAAGGCGCCATATAAAGACACTGTAACATAAAGACGTCATAAAGCAATGAAAATCAAGGCCTTTATGCAAAGTTTTATCGCTGCGATTGTTTTGTTTTTTTCGCAAAAGGGACTTACGGCGCCGGCGCACAGCTCCCGTAGCAAATTTTTCCATCCTTTTTCATTTTACCACTCTCTCCTCGTGGCCCAGGTTTTCCCGAAACCAAGTCTGAATCGGCATCTTCTCCAACATACCCTTTTCTGTCCTCCTTTCTATCTCTTTTTTTTACATTTTTATTCTTCGTTTACTTCTTTCTTTTTGTTCCTCCATTGTGACTGCGCGTTGTTAACGACCGCCTTCGGATTCTTTTTTATTATTTTCTCTTTCTGCAGCAGATCATGAATTTGCATTTTGTCCTCTACCATTCTCCTCACCCTTTCCTTCCGGCATTATCTGCAACTTCCACCTTTTGTTTTTCTCAATTTTTTTTCTCTAGCTTTTCTTGAAAGACATATTGACAGAACCGTAGTTTCTCCTTTCCATATTAAATTGGCTTTGTTACATTGCAGCTGTGTGCTGCAAAGAACGCGTGACACTTATTGCACATACATTTCTCTCAGGCTAATTTCATGCACCTAATACGTCCCAGCTCTACTACAACATTTAGACAAAGCGTCAAATTACATTTAAACAAGTGTCAAAGTCTAGCGAAAAGAAGCAAATGCGAGAAGTAAGTTGTTTCTGACATTTGGACTCTTGGATTCCATTTGCAAATCCGTACTGATGGAACGTCACACACAAAAAAAGGAAAAAAAAAAACTTTGTAATCAAAATGTCATGACAGCAATATAATATTTGTTACACTGCGCAATTAGACGTTTACTACAATACTATTGTTTGGCTTCGCGAATGAGACGTAGCTGAACATCGACGAATTACGGACCAAAATAACTTCCAAGTTGTCTTTTTTTTCTTTTTTCTTTTCCTGGCAGTCTTTGTCCATTTTAATATGGTATTTGTGTAAACAAAACAACACAATCCGCGTTTTCCGCAGAACGTGACTACTGGCTGCTGATCACATCGAAAAAAAATAAAATAAAAAGAAAGACGATCCCAGAAGCACACAACAGAAAACAAAACAAAAAGTACGCGACTTATACACAGATACATGTTTATTTTCAACAGATTAATCCATGTGCCCTTATACTGTACAAAATAGAGCAATGACTCTACGCAGAGCAAATGCGTCTGACTTGTTCCGAGTCAGATAAATTCATTTCTCCGCTACAGCACAGAAAAAGCGATTGTCTGTGACGTTATTGCGTTTCACGAGCGTCGAATGCCCAAGAACGAATGCAGCACAGCTACAGCGTTTCCCACTAACAAGAGAATCCTTAGACCGCAGTAAAGAACTGCCCCCCCCCCCCCCCCCCCTCCCCGCCCAGTGGCGTATAGGCATAAATCTTTCTTTGAACCCTCTTGGAGCGCGAGAGCTAAGAAAAGAGCCGTCTTGATGTCGCGGGGTCCTTATAGTCATCCTCCTGCCTTTTCCGTCTTCATCATGCACGAGTGAATCTCTTGCTACCGCCGAAGTACGTGGACGCGTGCCTTCTTGACTTCTGCTCGAGTGCCCGGCGAGCAGACGAAAATCCCCACGCTCGCTTTATGCTGCATATATATATATATATATATATATATATATATATATATATATATATATATATATATATATATATATATATATATAGGCCTTCAAGTCATCCCTTAAGCACAACATTTTTATCATCATACTGTATACATCGCTGCACGCACGCACGCACGCAACCTAAGAGAATGCCGTCGCGTTCACGACGTTGACGTCCTGAGGAGGATGAACGCCGGTGGTCGTTATTGTTCGCGCTTTCTTTTTCTTCCTTGTACAACTCCTTCTTTCGACGACGTTGCGCAGAGCGCGAGGCGCAGTGCCGACAGCGTATAAAATGTCCGCCGCCGGAGCGGTGCAGTGCAGAAGCACGCGGGCCGCACCCACCAGTGTAGACGTGGCAAAAACGTCCGTCTGTCGTCTGCTTGTAAATCGATCGCCGCCGCCGGGCAATCTCGTTCACAGGACGCCAACTTTCTTTCCCTACGTGTGCCGCTGTTCGCTTCCGGCATTTTTAGTTGTTTTCCCTCTCCACTTTCTCTATCTCTCCATGTATACCTCCTTGCTTGTTTCGACGTCTACTTCGCCTACGTGACGTCTCCTCTTTTCTTTTTTTCTTTAATTCTTTTCCCCTTTCTTTCCCCAAAGCACTGGCTCGCCGGTCTCGTAACCTTGACTCTGCGTTAGCTTCCCGGCGTGTTTGTGATATTTCGCTTTCCGACGAGCGCTCGACTGTGTCGTCGAACCTTGGTGAAACTGAAACATAGCGCAACTGTAGCGCAATTGAAAGCTGAAACTATAGCACAGAGCAGTGCAAGAAAACATAAGCTTACTTGGTTGACTTGGCTGTGTTCCGCACTAGCGTTCAATAGGAATTCTTCTGCGGCAAGTTGGCTGAGTCCGCCAAACATTGCTTTTGGGCGCATTGTCGTTGGGCGCTGTAGCGTTGTTCAATGCCCCCTCGGACGTTCGCACAATAAACCTTGCCATTCGAAAAAAAAAAAAAAAAGAATAAGTGCAGGCTACGTTTGCCTGGTTTGTTTGTATGGAAGGGTAAACTAGGTACCACCCTTTCATAAAATAATTTGTTAAAAGCACAATTTGTCACGAACGATGCCGTGTCATGCTGCGGCATGGAGCAGCGTGATATACCATGCCCACGCGCGTTCGTAACCGTGGCTCGCGTATAAGTGGCCGACCAGTCCCGTTCAATCGAACATGCATCGAATGTTTCTGAGAACAAAGACATCTTAAAGCAGTAAAAGTCTGTCTTACGATCAATAGCAGTCGTGAAACGCCCGCATAGGTCCCATATTTCAGAAACCAGACAGGCTGATTAACGAGAAGCATGGGGTTCTTCTGAATGTCGAAGACGACAAAATTGAAAAGACGCGATTCAAATTTGCGATGACGCTTCGGAACGCTCATCGCGAGGCAACGGTTTCGCTCGAACGCAGCAGCATTAGGATTCCCAAGCTGGCAGTGGGCAAAGCCCCGTGTCAGACAAGCATCTCCTGGCATTTAGGAGGTCCGTAGAGGCACACGAAACCTTGCATGAAAGCATAAGGTCATTTTCTTCGCAGCTCTAGCGGCTGGCGATGGTGACACTGGTGTGATAAATGAGACTTGCTCGATAGCGTTCCCCAAACCATACGCTGCTTTCTGGGACAGTCCAGCAGCGCTGTAGGTTGATGGACTTCCGTTGCAGTACCGGCGATCGTCTGCCCGCTTGGCACCGTCAAGCAGGCGCCCCTAATTGGAGACCCGCAAGCGGCGTTGCCGCGCACGCATGGTTTCAGTGGCATGCATAGTCTGCCTCAAAAATAGTCTGCCTCAAAATAATAGCCTCAAATTCAAGAGACAGAGAGAGCAACTTTTCACGGGGGAGAGTGAATGAGAGACTGGAAAGGGGAAAAAAAAGGAGAAAGCAAAAGGAGGCGCAGGTAGTTCACGCGAACAGTAGTAGACGCAGGGTATCTATAAGCAACATTTCAGGTGCGGTAATTTCAGAAAATCGTTAGTTCACAAAATTAATTAAATTATGGTCTTTTACGTGCCAAAGCCACGATCTGATTATGAGGCACGCCGTAGTGGGGGACTCCGGAATAATTTGAACAATCGGGGGTTCTTTAACGTGCACCTAAATCTAAGTACACGCGTGTTTTCGCATTCCGCCCCTATCGAAAAGCGGCCGCCGTGGCTGGGATTTGATCCCGCGACGTCGGCAGCCAAAATCGTTAGAGCACAAGCAGCTTTTTTGGTTCCGAATTATAAGTTTGAGTGTATAGCCTTTGTGACCTACACAGTAATCCATTAAATTAGAGGTGCCGTGCCTTGCCAGAGCAGAAATTGACATTCTTGAAAACTGCGCAGTTAAAGATGAGATGAGCGAAGAAGTCTGACTAGGACAAGAAAGGACTCGCTACTGATTTATTGAAACAAAAAATATATAGAGAGAGTCATATCATAAGAAGCCAATGAACAAGTACACCAAGGACAGCATGGGGGAGATAATTTCCCCGACGAAGACCTTGGTGTCTTTGTTTGTTTGCTTCTTATGATATGACTAATAAAAGTCGAGCGCCTCGGTTTCCTTTCTTTTCATTATGTATATATATTGTTACGGGGAGTATTTAATTGACAATATATATAGGGTGATCATTTACGGAAGCTTTACGGAAGCTTTACGGCATTTTTAGAAATAGCCTGCTGCAGATAACATCACTGTAGTCCTTGAGCTGGATTACTCAGAGAGGCGGACATTACTTGCACGAACAATCGAAACACGTATTCAACTAATGAACAAAAATCCCCTAATTATCTTCGTAATCAATTATTTTATGGCACATATGCAATTCACGAATTGTAGCAGGTGACTTTGCAAGGCGTATCCACTTGGAATGAATTACCGGAATGACACAGAAAAGAGCGTCTGCTCTTTTCTGTGTCACTATTTTTTTTCCCCACACTTATAGTTCGCGCCGTAAACGTCGATAAAATGCATTGCGAAAAGTGGCGACTATTTTGGCATAAACATGATAACAGCTGGAACATTGAATACACAGCAAATACTACTGCGAATTCACTGGCGCTATGCGATTAATGATAATACAACCTTCGAGCTTTCTGGTCTTCGAGCCATCTCAGCACACGGAAGCGCAGCGTTGACCATGTGTGTGCAGTTACTATAGCGACAGAGGTAGCAAACAGAAAAAGACTATATACTCCAAATTTTGAACTTAAGTTTAGTTAAATTCTGCGGTTTTACCAAAATCACGACATGATTACGAGTATAGGGGACTCCGGATTAATTTTCACCACCTGGGGTTCTCACGGGGTGCACGGGCGTTTTTCATTTCGCTCCCGCACCTCCGGGCTTAGCAGCGCAATGCGATAGCCACTACGCCACCACGGCAGGTAATGTTTTAACTTCGCTCCCAAACTGCAGCCGCCGTGACGTCAGTGTGACGCGTCGGACTCATGGCATATTTTTTTTTTCCATATCCTGGGCCGTTTCTGTGCAGGGAAAGATCCCGAAATATGCCGGCTTAAGTCTATTATTACTTTCGAATGCGAGGCCATTTGTCTATATTGATAAACTATTGACAACGCTCGAGCAGAGACCATCAAAATCTATGACGTCACGGGGAACCGGTCCGGAAAGGACAAGATGGCGTCGGCACCTGTTTTTCGAATTTGCTGGACGAACTACGAAGGCTGCGCTCTCGGTAAGGGTGACTTATTTCGATATTCCAGAAGCGTCTCAGTTAATAACCCCAACTAAATATTCTGTATTGGGAGGATGTGCCTGAAACGGGCAGAAATGTTCGTGGCACACGCTAAACGAAAGAAAGGCAGGTGGGCGTCGCATTTTGACTGTAGGTTTTCCGTGTGCAGTGTTGTGAGCAGCTAGCGGCCGCTGAATCACATCCCTCGTTTTGTTGCACTGTGTCAGAGCCGCGCGGTCCCCCTTTGAGGCGCTCGTCATGTGTCCGCGCCGCTCTTCCTATAGTAGCTACGTTTCACCAACTATCCCAACAAGAAATACGTCATCTGGCGTGGCTTTCTGTCCTGAAGCAACACCATACCTGCATGGGGACGCTGTATGGTGTGCTACACTCCTGAAGGATCTTGGGAGTGCTTGGTGTTTCTCACCGTTCACTTAAATCTAAATGCACTGTAATTTTCACATTCTGCGCCCTTCGTAATGTTGCCCGTTGTGACCGGGAATCGAGCCTGTCACGCATGACAGGACCGTGAGGCAGTTGTTTAATTTCGGCATCCGCGTTCCGGAAACTTTCCTCAACGGCTGTGTCTAAGGCTAACGTCCGCACTGACAAAGCTGCACTGGTTGTAACTTCGTCCCGAAATAGGCACAGGTCGTCGAGTTTAGCTCTTTTTTTTTTTAATTTGACTTTCATGTCATATGTAATGTTCTATTCAAGGGGCATGCTTGTAATTACAGCGACAGCGTGGTGTTATGCCTAATATTTTTAATGGGGTTTTACGTGCCAAAACCACGATATGATAATGAGGCACGCCGTAGTGGGGGACTTCGGAATAATTTGGACCACCTGGGGTTCCTTAACGTGCGCCTATATATAAGTACACGGGTGTTTTCGCCGTGACCGGGAATTGATCCCGCGACCTCGTGCTTAGCAGCCCAACGCTTAAATGTGTTAATTTGATCGCTTGTACTCAGTCGAGAACATCGCGAAATTGTATATTGAGTTGAGGTGTGAAGCGTCATCGCAGGGCCAACGTTTGATTTATACAGGCGGCTAGTACAACGCGATATTTATCCCCGCTTATAGAGAGAAAATGACTAATTCTTTCTCCCCGCTTATAATACAGAAAGTATCTGTTGGGTAATGTTGGTACAGTGTCAGTGACGACGAAATGTTATGAAGCCAAATAAATGGCGTGACTGTATGACAGCCAGGCTCGTTCGCTCGATCCTTGCCCCGAAACGAAAATGACACAGGATGAAGACCCCCCCTTTTCTTTTTTCGTGATGCCTGTTTTGCCACAAGGCACGGAGCGAGAGTACACGAATGTCAAAGTAGTGGTACGTTGCACCGGTCAGCTCCGTATACCATTCCAATGTCCTCTGCCTGAGACCTCCGTCAACAATGGCAGTAAGAGAGCGCCCTTGTCGTAGCAATTCACCGCTGACGTTTGCTTAATATCCCCCCCCCCCCCCCCCAAAAAAAAAAAAAAAAAAAAAAAAAAACTACTGGCATATCAGCAGTAAGAGAGGAGAGGACGTTGCATGAAAATTGTAGGATTAAATGCCTTCACATTGTGCGCTGAAGTTAGTGCAAAATCAGCTGTCGTGGCAATATATCGATTTCGCTAAGTCATGCAGCCGCTTGGCGCTATTAAATGACAAATCATCGTGTAGCAAAGCGTATAGAATTCTGCAGGTTCCCATTCCTACACTGTCAGTAAATTCAACTTCCACTTTTATGCCGAGCTACATCGCCCAAACAAACCCAGGTCGGCAACAAGTTTTAGTGCGTAAGCATTCTAGGGCTACTTCTGCTGTCCGTCCGTCTGTCTGTAACGCGTGACACGATGTGCTACACAGGCATACATGGGGTCCTGTGGGGGTATAACAATGCCTTATGACTACGTATGACTGCAGATATTTATGATTAGGGACTATATGTGAGTACTGAAGAGGTAATTAAGAGTAATTAGGGTAATAAAAGACAAGATTAATCATGTTGAACTTAATTAAGCCTAAATAATACTCCTTAAGACTAATGAAAGGTAAGTAAACCTAATGGAGATTAATTACAATGAAATTACTTAGGTGTAATGTCTATTAAATGAGGGGAATTAAGAATAGTGAGGCTAATTGAGATTATTTGAGGTTACTGTATTAGCATAATCAAGAGTAACGAGTTTAAATTAAGTATAATCAAGAATAAATAAGGGTGCTTAAGATTAATCAAGCCTAATTGCAATATGAGCGACAGGTAAGAATGCACTGTCTGACAAATATTCGGCAGTAAGTTTTTAAAGCGTAGGTTACTTTTATTTATTATTATTTATTTTTTTATTGTTTTTGCTGACATGCGACTGTTCATTCGGCTGCATTTAAAAATTTTTTTTTCTTTCGAAATGAGTCAAGTCCACTGAAACATAATTTGAGAAAAACGAAATAACTTGTTATCGGGGGACCGGAATGCAATGCTATAAAACCAATTATATGATAATGTTTTACATGTCAGCTACAGAAACGTTACAGCAACAAGTAATGAAAAATTGTGCAGCAAATTTGACCAGTATTAGGATGTAAAATTGGGGCTTGGCTCTTTTTGATTTGAAACACTCGATTTGATGCGGTTTTGGTGAGAAAACATTCTTGAAAACGACTTTCAGGACGGTGTGATGTTATTTTAGTAGAAAAGCTATTAGAACATTGGCAATTAGGGGCACTTCATGAACACTGGGAATAGGATTTAGAGAGAGCGTCTGCTTGTAAGCAATGGAGTCTCATTTGTATTGCCTCACAGGATCTTTTTCTTGAGGAGCAATGAAGGCTGTAAGAAAATCAGGAACACAACTTTCAAAGAGACTGCCATAGTGCCTCGGTCACATTGTGTGGTAAGTGCTTTACTATGGGGCGAGTGGATTTGACTCATTTTGATCCGTATACCAGCGAGATCTGGCTCTTTTTTGAACAAAAAGTGAGCCAAATCGTTTGCCTTATTTGACCCATTTCGTTGTGATACTTCTTCTAGAGGAAAGATTTTCTTGTCATTACAGCTCTATGTCGCATAGTTTCGGTTTTAGCAGAAATTAGCAGAGAAAACTGAGGAAACTCGGGGGGGAGGAAGTCGAGATCATGTCGACTTTCGTACCTTCCACGCTCTGTGCTACCTAACGTGTTTTCATCGTGCCCTCTGTTGGCAAGGAAAGCTGTAAGCAGGCACGACTTGTGCTTGCGCCAAAAGTTCTTGTCAGAATTCCTCCGGCGCGACATATATCGCGTCTTAACCCTTTATGGGGCGGCGCTACCATTTGGTAACATACCGTGTCCTATATACGTTACCTCCGAGACCCACAGGCTGGCATCTATTTACTGACGTACCGAGCTGCCGTTTGGTAACGTACTTAATTTCCAATGTTGCTATTCAGGCTTTTCCCACCAGGGAACGGTGCCTGTGAATTTTCCATCAAGGTGGTATAGCACGCGCGCTTGTCGTATTATATTCAAGTTTTCTTGTAGCTATTTTTATGCCTGTGCTAGCTGCATGAACACTGAAGTTACGTACAAAAGAAGCAATGAAAAATGAACGTAGGGTTATTATTTGAATCATTCCTTATGCACGTGAATTATTCGAATTCGTGTTCGAAATTGTGGCTGTTTCTAGCTACAGGCATTCCGTAATGCTGTATGACATGGCAGCAATCGGCAATACAGGCACGAACTTTTTTAAAGGCGGAGCTTCTCACTCGAAAACTAGGCACTCGCATTTTTGTTTGTGACCACTTGGTAACATGGCAGGTTAGTGGTTCTAACGCTACGACGTTTTTTTTTTTTTTTTTCCCTAAATGTTCCAACTTGGTTCACTCTTCTCCGAATCAGTGCAGTCCAGTTTTTTTTTAATGCGTTTAGCATTCTCTGGTAGCTTATACCCCGATTTTGCCTGACCGCCTAACCGTTTTCGTGGGCCGACCCCTAAGGTAGCGAAGTATAATACAGAGTCTAACCAGCCCCGTACGCATGAGACAATTGGTGCTACTTCAGCACCACTTCCTGAAGGACCAATTCGGAACCCCATGCAGCGTCTGCACACTAAATGAATAAGCAATCCACCCATCATGCTTCACCTATATAAAGCCCATAACATCACCCGTAACACATAGTGCAACACAGTAGCAAAAATAGACACCTCTGAAAGCACGCTAAACGCATTTTTCGATATCATCTGGGATTGGTTCTTCATAAATATTTATATTTGAATGCCTGATTTTGCTACAAATGGCCACCGGTACGCGTTCATCGCACATCTAGTGACAGTGACGAGCATATAGATTTGCACTACATTATGGTGCGATGTTACCAAACGGTAACACACCAGTTTCACGTTTATTTTGGAAATAAGTGAACTCATTTTTGTACAACGGTTTACAAATTGTTTACAAATGATTTAGTAAGTGCAATGCGCGAGCAACATTTTTTTTTCAATGATTTTCTCAATATATGGCGCCGTAGAGGGTTGATTCGAATATAATTGCAAGCTTAGCATGTGCGACCACGCATGCGCATTTGCTTGAGCGTGCGCCACACGTGTCACTTCTTTTTGTTCCGTCTCTTGCTGCCCTCCGTCAATAAATGTTTCTATCAATGCTGAATAGGAAGCAACGAACCCACCATATCCCGAGACTTGTCGCAGTAGCTATTCGGAAGGTTTCGTGTTTTCCGACGGCTTCGAAAGAAAATGCCCCTGTAATGAGATATCGACTCACGTTGAATCGTGCAGAGCCTACTATCCATATCTCTGAAGTGGACGTTACTTTACTACGTTAAATAACGTCAGCTTGCCAGAATGAATTACTGCCAGGCCTCCGGCAAACGGCCTCCGTCCCTGTCCGCACGAAACCTGGTGACGTAAAGCCCCATACGGATGGTTTGCTTGACGTCATCGTAGCCGCCATCTTGTGGTACTAGCATGTCGAGAAGCTGCCTAATTAAGAAACCTGACAGCCGGACAGGCGCGTCTTGAGCCGAGCGACAAATCGATAACAGTGTTAACCTGTTGAAAAACGCTCACCGTCAAGAATCAAAACAATATACGCGTGATAATATGGTGCACTGGCATCATCGTGGCCGTCATGTTCGGGTATACTAGCACGGTGACAAGCTGCGTCCTTGACCTCTCGTGAAAACTTTATTAACGCAGCTACTCACAAGCAGCAACATCCATTCTGATAGGGAAAGGGGGGGGGGGGGGGGTTTGACTGCACTCCTCCTCCTATGGCATCCGCCTAGGTCGAGCCTTGTGACGTGAAACCTAATCAGACCTCACTGTACCTATCACCGTCACCTCATACATGTTTCAGGCTTAAATTGCTGGTGTTGCACAGAAGGCTTCGAGTCTGCTTCCATTTCTATTCCTGAACGAGAAAGCCAATATAAAATTTGCGTGGCCGGCTGCAAAAAGCTTCGGGGTATGCGCACGACTGAGCTTGCCCTTACATAATTGCCAGGTAATGTGAAAGCTGAAGGTTTCGCCATACCGACTACACGCTTGAGTACTTGTACCTCAGAATGCAAAAAAAAAAAAAAAAAGAATAAGGGTCTAGCCTATTTTCTCCACTGCGTGCGTGGTGCACAAACGAATGATAATTTGACATCCGATATGATAACGATGTAACAGCAGGAGCGCAATTGCTACCCGGACGCGTGTGCATACATAAACCTTTCAACGGCTTCGCGAAAAGGACGCGTTCTTTTTCAACTAACAAAGGAAGCCGCTTATCGAGCGTTATACTCCTCGAACAAGACTGCTGAATATCATCACGGCGGTAAGGAATACAGCGCATAGAATTATTTCCGGAACCTAAGCGGTTATGAAGTGGTTGGTATGTCTTCATGTATGTCTTTATGGTGCCCGTCTCATTTCTCCGTTTTTAGAAGCCTCTCAGTAAAATTTAGAGTTGGGTTCCTTCTTTATTTCTATCTTTCTTGAAAGGTAACTGACCTCAGGGTATATTCATATGCCTAATCAAAAGAGTTAATAGAATGCATAAACTGCAAAGAAGCTCAAACAGCTAGCGGCCTAAGCGTGCAGTCCTCTAATGAGGGATGTGTGCAGTGCCCCAGCATGGGTAATGCACAGTGCACTTTATAACTACGGCTTAGCTGATTAGAGTATGAAGTGTCTGATTTTTTTTCTTTTTGCTGTTTTTGCATTGTGAGAGCTTTTGTGGGCATATGCACACAGATACGCATGAAGCAAAAAAGGCTAACCCGAGCACTGCTGTCAAGCGCTTATCTGCGGTAGCGAGCAAGCCAATGTATGTAGTACGTCCTGAGCGAGGCATACGCACAAAACTGCGCTACGCCAACAAAGCTACGCCAACAAAACGGTGCTAGTACTGACTTTAAAGGCGAGTCATTTTCACTGTGAGGAACGATAATTGATAATGGAAAGGCTGTGATAAGTGATCGTGGAAATGCAGGGAGGTTAACCAGACGGAGCCAGATTGGCTACCCTGCACTTGGGAAGGAGGACTGAAAGACAAGGCGAGAAGTTCACTGTATGCACGCACATACACGTAATGAAGCGTTCATCGCTTAGTTCAGCTGCTGTGTCGTAGATTGTGATCAATGAATCCAAGCAATGGCAGTTCGTTGATTTTGACACATCATTTGTTGAAATAACAAACAGTGCTCCTCAGGTGCACATTCAAATGTACTTTCTAGAACTCCAGTCGAAGGACTCATGCAGGAATTTTATACAGATGCACAGATACATCAAAGTCGCATGCAGGCGTTTCGTACACAGCCGTCGGCCCATCGTTTTCGGAATCTAATATCCTGCACCGCAAAACAAGCATCTTCACTGCTGAGGCTTATGATGCACTGTCTGCTATTAAACATATCAAGAAAACAAAGCTACGAAAGACCATTATATTGAGACTCTCTAAGTGTTGTAAAATCTCTAAAGTCACTCCAGAAACTCAAAAATCCTGTACTAAATGAGCTATATTCACTGCTGTGCACAACATCTAATGAGCACATCATATTATGTTGGGTGTCTGGACACAGAGGTATCGAAGGCAACATGTTTCCAAATGAAATTGCCACATCCATTGCAACGAAAGCTGGAAACTCTTCCATAGGTGTCCCTTCCAGAGACCTAAAGCCATTTTAGTGCAAGAAAACTTGGAAACTTATGGCAACGGATGTGGGACACAGAAACCTCCAATAAACTTCATTTAATCAAGCCACATTTAGAAAATGGGCTACCAATAATTAAAAAAAGAAATACGGCGAATTGAGGCCACTTTCTGCCGCCTTAGCATAGGCCTTACGCATGGCACACACTCTTATCTGTTGACTGGTAGTAAACCTCTATCTGCCGTAAATGTGGCGGGACACAGACCGTCCTCCTCGTCTTTCTGGAGTTTCAGGAAGTGGAAGCTGCAAGGAAAAAACACTTCCCTCTAGCCTACCGACAGCATATTTCTTTTCCTCGGGCAACTTTCCTTCGTACTGACTCGTTTTCTGACAAAAATCGTTTTTTTTTTTAACTTTCTGCAGGATGTTAGTTCATTGCAAATTATAGGCCCAATAGTTTCGCAGCACGGCATCTCGCCAGAGGCTGTTGCTCCGATAGTAGCGTTTTGTAGAGCACGTGCCTCCAGGTCCTTGCACTTAAGGGCCTCGTTGAGGCAGTAGTGCTACTGGCATTTATACGTTTTAGGGTATGTCGTTCATTCAGAGTGTAACTTTTGGGTTCTTGGCACATCTCACAAGTCGTAATTATTTAAATACGTATATATAATACTACTATATTAAGCCCCTGGGCCCTGTACAGCCGCATTACATCGTCATTGTCAGCCACATTACCAATTGTCATTATTGCATCATCGAGTACATTATACGTCATTGCTTGGCGCTCTTTGGCCATGATTGGCCCTTGCACCACAAAAGCCCACATATCATCAACCAAGAGCCCGACGCTCTGCCCATTAGGCCACAGACGCCATGCGTGTCACGAGAAATTAAGTACCTTATGACTCACCTTCCCTTGTGAGACTGTCAGCATGGCACGTCGCATATAAACAATTCGCTTATAAAATCAAGTGAACGTCAGCTTCCCCCATCCTTCCTTCGTAGCAGCTAGCGCCTTGAGACGCTGTGACATTACACAGCATTCGGGCTCGGTCCAGGTTGTAACGGAACAGAGTGTAACGTTTATTCGCCGGAGTGCAACAAATCAGTTCTCATGTGGTCGTCATCGCCATCATTGTCGTCGCCCTGCCGTCACCCACACGATTGATACTCACCGACACCCAAGGTCACCGACCCGCAGCCGTGGTCTTGTGGTTGAGTGTCCACTTCGGCTGCAGGAGGACGTGGGTTCAAATCCACGCTGCCGCCGGTTACCCACCGGTTACCCAAATGCGCAAAAGCGTCGCCCGACACTCGGCTTTCTTTATGGATGTACTGTCCTGGGGAAGGAGCCCGCGCCATGCAAATTTCTTTGAACACTGTGGTCACAACAAAACCCCGTACAACAAAATCGATCCTCTGACTTGCAAGGCACCGCGACAGCGTGAAGCTCCCCATCAGCTTCCGAGAAATTGCCAGAGCAAGACCGGCAGGTCGTCGTCATACTACAGTCACTAGTTAGTGCTCTTCGCATGTTTTTACTAAGGTGCAGACACCATCACCTTGAAGCAACTTAGAAGTACTGGACGCGCGGCGTCCAGTGCTTGCATGCCTTCAGTAAGAATCATGGCTCTTCCGAAACAAATATCTTTGGAGCTCAAGTCCAAGTAGTACTTCAAGTCAACAGGTCTGTGCGACTATTGATAGACTTGCTGCGCATCTTCACGTGTGCGCGCAAATAATGCTCTTTCTCTCTTCTTTCGCTCTTTTAGTCTCTACACCCACTTTCCCCTGTGCAGCATAGAAAACTGGGCGTACGTCTGGTTAACCTCCTTGCCTTTCTTCTCTCGCACGATATGCTGCGCCTTTCAGTAACACTAGCGGGTTCCCAAAGGATGCTAGATAGCCAGCTACTTCTAATATGATTTGCATAGCATTGATTCTGGTATTGCGTGGGACCTGCATGACTTTTTTGTTTGTTTGCTTGCTTCTTTCCACTTTTTTTTTTGTTTGAGATGGTTAGTCAATCCGACGTCTGCTCGTAAACATTTATGCGTATTCGCTTTTGTCTCTCACTTTACAAGTACACAGTAGCAGTGCTTGAAATGCTTTCAATAGTTAGCAAGCATACCGTCCTGAGTAAACGTTTGTAGCCGTGCGCCTCTGTGCGCACTGTTTCCTCCCCATTTTCCTTGTTCGAATCACCGTGCCTGCTTTCCCGTCGGAGATTGATCAGTATGGATTATCTCCCTGTCTTTCCTCTCTCTACTTGCTCTCTCACTCTTTGCGAAACCCCGAACTCTCCAGCTGTCTTGCCTTCAGGGGGAGGGAGAACAAGAGGCGAAAGGCAGAGAGGTTAACCAGGTTAAGTGCCCGGTTGGCTACTGTACAGGGGGATGGGGTGAGGGCAGAAAAGATAAGAAAACATGAGAAGATTAAAAACAAAAAGGAACGGATCAGTTCGCACATTCTATAGTTTTTCAATTATTCCCGTATCTTAAAAAAAAAAGCACCAGCGCTTTTAAAGCAGTTCGGGCCGACGTCAGCTGGGAGCAGGGTCCAAGTATTCTGGCTTTCGTAAATGGACGGTTGTCAATCTTGCCGAGCGTGGTGCTGAGGACTTTGTGCATTGGAACGACGACAATCATACAGGAGGTGCGATATCGTCTCTTTGCACCCGCCAACTTCACGTTATCGACTTGTGGCCATTCCGATGAGCTAGGAGTACGCATTAGTAAAAGTACTCGCCTTCAGTATATCACCGGGAAGCCGGAAAAATTAATGAAGGAATCTCCCGGCAGGTGCACGCTTATGACGGCTGCTGACCTTTGCTGTGGCAAAGTAATGCTCAGCACCCACGCGTGGGCGGATAGCGCACGTGCGATTCTCGCGGGATGCGGATTCGACAAACAGAGCAAAGAAAACCAGAATGGACGCCGGGGGCATCGTCTGGCACGACCAGCCCCCGCAACAGAGCAGCGGTGACCCAACCTGCCGCGCGGTGGACGGTGCTCCCTGTGGGGAAAGGAGTACCGAGGAAACGGACGGCGGGAAGAGGGGCGTATGGTGCAGCCGCAGCTGAGATCGGTGGCGAGAGGGGTGGACTCGGCAGTGGTCAAAATGAAAGTGGACGGTGCGCTACGGGAGAGGAGAGATGAAAAGTCTGCCTCCACGGCCTAACAAACCCGTCTTCGTCGTCGCGGCGCGCAAATGAACCGTCGCCAGGGGCAACGGGAAAACGAGGAACGCGAGGGCAAAAAGCGAAAAACTTGTGCGAGCGCGCATCTCGACCAGAAGAGAAAATATATATACCTACAAGCGCCGCGCCAGCGGTACGCGCACCAGCGCCCCGACAGCAGCGCCGGCGCTGCTGCTCTCGATGGCCAGCAGCGGAGCGCAGCGTCTTCTCTTTCCAGTTTCGTTTCCCCCTTTTCTCTTTCCCCGTAGCTTTCCCTCGGCCCGTAAGCGCCTCCTTCCCCATTTCCACCTTAGCTTCCATTCGCTACCCAACTGCTCGCTCTTTCCTTCGGCCGCCGCTTCGCTCCCTAAACTATTTCTCTCGCTCTCCCTCCCTCCCTGCGTCCCGAAATGGGGAAGCGCGCTCTTTCGAGCGACGTCAGCTGGCTGCGCGGCGGCGGACGCTCGCGGCGCTGCTCTCCCAGGCCGGCGAAAAGGCGCGCCGCTAGTCACGCTACGGATAGCGGCAACCCGGTGCTGCCGCCGCTGCCTCGCGCCTGCGCCGCAGACCACGCTTCGCCCCGGCCACGACGACGCCTCCCGCGCACGGGATAGAGCGCGCACCGGAGTTGACTCGGCGGGAATTTTTTTCCCCCTTTGTGTCTGGGCACGCCGGTGAGTGAGTGAGGTGCTGGGGAGTGTCGGGCCGTGTGCTACGTCGTCGGTGTGCCTTGAGGAGGCCGCCCGACCGTCGAGAAGCCGGGGGCCGTCGTCTGTGACCGACAGGTGAGAATGAATGGGACAATCAGTTCGCGGCATCCCTCATCCTTTTTCCTTCGATCGAGAGCTCACTCACATCCGGGGCAGGGAGAGAGCACGCGCTCGCACTTAAGCGGTACACGGCGGGTTGAACGGCACCACGCAGATTGAACAGTTGTCGTTGCCGCCGGCTGGTTCGATTGAGAAAAGCGATCGTCAAATCGAATTGGAAAGCTCAGCTCGAGATCGCTTTTTGCCACCTACCGTCGACAGAGCGGGAATGCGTTTATGGTAGCGGCCACTTAGGTCGCGTGCTCTAGCGTGCCGAGTCAAAGAGCGTGAGCGCCGGCTGAAAGCAACCGTGGCGTAGCCAGCGCCCTCCCGCTGCTACTGCAGGCAGCGATTTCGTGGTACGCGTGCGTGCCGACGTGCTCCCCGCACCGTTCCGGCCGGTAGATGTCGACAGAGAGCGACGCCACACTGTGCGTGCCCATGGTTGTCCATTCAGCCGGTGCTGAAAGTGTTTAGTAGAGGAACCAAGCGAACCAAGCCCGTATCCGCGGCGAATCGTTAACACCCTGATTGTTTATTCTTGGGATGACACAACACTGACCTGATAAGTTAATTAGTGAACTGGGCGGCTCCCCTAATGAGAAATTAGCTGTCGTCTTGGCATTCGGCTTTAGGTGGCAGCGATGAATGGTCAACAAAAGATTGTTTGATTTCATTTGATTGACTGACAGCGTTAATGTCCCTAACTAAAACCCGAGTGGCAGGAGCCACCTCACCGGAGAGCTGACGATAAAGTTCGAGTACCTGCGTTTATTTAGCACCCACCCATTTGTCTAAGTACATGGCCTTTTTTTATATTCCGATGGTATAGCGGGATGGGAAGCTCGTGAGGAAACACGAGGAGGTCCATGCTCTTCGGGCAAAACAACTCATTAATTTCACTCAGAAACATTAATTCATTAATTCATTCATTCGTTCATTCGTTCGTTCGTTCGTTCGTTCGTTCGTTCGTTCGTTCGTTCGTTCGTTCGTTCAAGATAATTTATACAAATTGTCTTGGGAGGCATAGCAAAAGGCCCTAAAAGTTACATTTGAACATATAACTATATAGCAATCGCGTGTCCCGTCATCTGTGACAACGGGTGGCCCGCGGCTGAGCGCGTTCAGCGTCCTTATAGTAGCCAACGTTATAGTTACGGTGCTGATTGCGTAATCAACCGGAATAAGGCGGTCCGTGCTTCCCTCAACAAATCTTGCGCAACACGCGGATTAATTTACCGCTTTCTTTTACTGCCATATACAGCTAAGTGCCAGGAAGACGTTTTCACATGTGACGTAACGTCATGCACATTTCGCCGACTTCGAGTTGTTGTCATGGGCGAACAAAAAGGCCGGGTGCGGAAATAAGATTTGGAACGGAGTGGAAGATAAAAAAAAATAATTAATGAATAGCTAACCCCGGTTGCTATCCAAGGATGTGTATATAGCATGCTTTGGGAAGTGCTTATTTGTGGCACAATGGTATGCGTTAACGGGGGCGCTGCCCTTACCATGGTGCCTTGCCCGAACGCGGGAGCCAACCGGTACTTCGAGCGGCACTTCCTCAAGGACCAGTGCGGAGCCCCGTGCAACGCTTGCGGCCGTCTCTGGTCGCAGACGCTGTGGCCAGAGACGGTGCAGCGTCTCAAACGACAGCGTCTCAGAACGCTGTCACGAGGGAACAATGCGAGAACGTTCCCCTTGTATACCGCCATCTCACCGTGTGGTTTTTACTACTGTGTTAGACTCCACTGTCCCCGAAATATGCCGGCGAAAACGGTTAGACAGTCACAAAAAGTAGCGGTTAGTACCAAAAGAATAAGAAACACATTGCTATTGCAGTGCATATTTTCAAGTACTTCAGGTAACCCTGTAATTGGCGTAAGTAAGCGCCAAAGGTGGAGTAAAGGAAAGCTGGGTGCAGACAAAGCTCGTACAGGAGCTATGAGAAGTGGAACCGAGATAGTGTTGCGAAAACACAAGCGTCAAGACTGGAGAGCGAGAGAGCATTTTTTTGAACGAAGGCAGAGTGGTCGGCCTGGAGCTAGCGCGCAATAGCCTGCTACTCTGAACAGGGGGAGGGGGAACGGGGACGTATTAATTAATTTAATTATAAGGTTTTAAGTGCAAAAACCACGATCTGATTATGAGGCAAGCCGTAGTGGGGGACTCCGCAAATTTCGACCACCTGGGGTTCTTTAACGTGCACCTAAATCTAAGCACACGGGTGTTTTCGCATTTCGTGACGTAAAATTGTGATGAACGACGATGAAGGCAGAAGAGTTGAAAGAATGTAAAGCCAAGTTCGACATTCTGCTGATAAACATTCAGAAATGTCACCCACCACAGGGTTCCAGATCTTGGCTGCGGTTCAAGTTAACCTTCAGATAAAGGCACAAGGAAGAAGGTGGTATGTGATCTTCTCCTGCACGAGCAGCACAACCGCCAAGAAAAATATTTACAAAATGTAAAGAACTGCGATAACTCCCTCCCGTTCCCCCCACGGCCTTCGCGCGACGGAAAAAATCTCGTTTGCTCTCTATATACGGTGATTGTAAAGGAGGAAAGAGACGCTTAATTCTGCAGCCCTTCAGGGAGCACGGCGCAGAACGCGCGTTTGCTCTCCGACGTGCGTTCGCTCCCCGTGAAAGCGCGCGTCCCTCGCGCCCTTTCATTCGCACATACAGCGTCCGGAGCGCGGCGACGATTTCATCGACGTTGACGTCATACGGAACCTCACGGCGACGACGACGCCGACGGCAGAGATCCGCTTTGGTGTGTCCATATAATTGCTATCGCAATAAAAATAAAGGCACAACCCTGAAGACGGTCATTCAAAATGCGCAGATATGATGAGGCTGGCATCTATCGTCGTGCGTGATGCATTTCCTTGAGGGGTGTCCCTTCTTAGGTCGAAGAGACACCCCGTTAGTAATAAAGGTGTTTGTCATTCATCACGAAATAAATGAGATATAAAAATATATCGAAGAAAGAAAGTAGAGGATAGAAAGCAGGATGTTGGAGAAGGTGGCGATTCAGACTTTGTATCGGGAACAACCCGCCCAGGAACAGCGAATAGGAATATGAAAGGGATGGAAAATGTTCTCTGGCGCTGACTGAGCAACTTTTTTGCTATGTTATAGTGAGCGTGGGACCGCAGCAATACAACGTCCCACGCAGTGCTTGGTTTACTTTGATTTAAAGCTCCTTTATTTTATATCGTGTTTATATGACATATTTACAAATTACCTCAAGTGCCTCGAACATTAGCGGCCTGAGCGGAAACGCGCGTTACGAGGGTGTCTGCCTGTCGCTCGTTTTTTTGGTGGTCCTCCCGAAAATGACAACCCAAGTTGTTGCTTTTTTTTAATCGGGGCTCCAGCGTTAATTTTGAAGCTTTCCACTATGACACAAAATAGTTAAAAAATGAAGAAAAGCTGAATAAAGGTTCAGCAATCGAAGTGATGTTTGTAGAACGCTGTGTCATGGAGTGTAGAAACTTGCGAGAAATACGGCTTTGTTCTTTTGCAATAATTTTAGCAGGAAAGTGAGGCGGATATACTCAGGTATTTTGTTTCTATAATCAACAGAACGTTCAGAAATCGCTTGTGACAAACAGGGTAATCGTGTGCCTGTGCTGGATTACTTTAAGGTGGGCATTATACTTGCACGAGAAAGTCAAGTGTGTAGTTGGCTCTAATTAACCAAGTTTCTCTAACATTTAAGTAATTACCCCAGGACACGTATAATGCTTGCGATTTGGAGGAGGTGAGTTCGTGAGGCATATCCGCTTTCAGTTACAAGATAAGCGTTCCCAAACTGTGAGAGTTCCGGGGTGTTGCAAATAAAGTTGTCTTGAGCTGCTTGAGAAGACGCTTTGACAAGAAAAAAAAATGTGAGTGGTACAACATTGCATTGTGGCGACAGTTTGACTGTGCTTATCTCGATACTGGCAGTTGTTTTAAAATTTATTCTAAGTGGATGTGCCTTGAGAGTTGGCCAGTTTTAAGTTCGTAAATTGCAATTTGTGCCCTGAAGTGATAAGTTAAAAAGTGAATTCATGGAAAGTTGTTAGTCAGTCGTTGTTTAGGAATTTCTACTGCTCGCGCAAGTAGCGTCCGCCTGTTTGAGCAGTCCAGCCCGAAGAGTAGAATTGTGCTGTGTGCTACGAGTGATTTTTGAAAAGCGACTATTGATGACTTTGATTAAACATTCATTAAATTATTTTTGAAATGGCACACCTGGTATATACATTTCCCGCACGGATGCTAATCTTACGTTCTTTTATCCCTGCTTTTACAAGGGCTATGACGATGCAACGTCGTAGGGGCTGTATGGATGGCGTCGGCTAATCAGGCCGAGTAGCTGGCTAGAGGAATTTACCTCATGGCGACCTCTCTTCTCTGCATTTCGTATCATTAAACTTCTCTCGCTCTCTAGGCGCATAAACAGCTTTAAGTGAACGGATTTGCAGAACTACTTAATTTTGTGCAACGGGTTCGCTTGTGGGTAGACGGACTTCGGCTTCGCATTAGTAAAAATGAGCATGCGAAATGGAGAAATGAGATAGACTCATCGTGCACAACAAGTGTGTGGATATATTTAAGCAAGAAGACGGCGATACTATTTAGTGCATGTTAATTACTCGTGTTTGAGCAAGATAGCAAGTTAACTAGGCGTGTTGAAAAGAGGCAGCACCAGAAAACAAAGAGTGAAAATATTTCCTTGTTGTTGTTGTTGTTGTTGTTGTTGTTGTTCCTTAGCTTTCCGTCATAGTCGTTTTCAAGCGCTGTTTCCTTTCGATTCACCCTCGTACAGTCGAACGCATTTATAACGATTTGCTTGGGACTTCCGAAATCATTCGTTATTTAGGTCACTTCGTTGTAAAGGTCGCACACAACACAGCTCACAATAGAACCAGGAAAGAAATATTTTTTCTTTATAGAAGTCATTTAGTTTTAGAGGCATTCGTTGTAGAGACACTCGAGTGTATTCGTTCATCATAGCGCAATTCTTGCAGTCACTCGTCAGTCACACATGATTAATGTCCTATATAGATCTGTCCTGCGCGTGACAGCATCGTTTCAATTTCGTTGGTTGTGATAAAGCGACATTATCCGCTCGAAAAAAAGATGTATGCAGATCCAACGCGCATTCTGGAACATATGTCAAACGACGCTTTCGTAAAGTTATAAAGATTACTTAAATGTTATACAACTGTTCATCTTCAGCACAGCGTATTGCAGCATAGCTATTGTCTTCCTGGCAGGCAAGGTGTCCGGGGGCACCACGCCATTCACACGCCACCAAGGGATCAACCCACCTTTTTCTACGACAGGGTTGGTCCAGTTCACTATTGGACCATCTTCAGGGCCGAGCCACCTTACTCGGCAAGAAGCTGATCGAGCAGACGTGCCATGTCCCGGGAAAGAAGCAGCTTCGCTTTATTGAAGGAGTGATTCGCTTGGACGTGCTTATTTTGTTGCAGTGAGGGTAATTAGGAACCCTTTGCTGTTTCACTGCGTAATTCCGTAGGAAACACAGCCAGGGACCGGCACATATATGAACAGTTCGTGCAGGTGGGGTTACATATATTTTTTTAACAGCGAAGCTGTCTATAGATAGGGTTTTATGCATTTTTTTTGCGTCCGTCAACAGATAAAAAACTCGGCTCCCGAATCAGATGCAAAATTGCTTCATTATATGGAAAAGCGTATACGTCTCATTCCTTCGATATGCATTTTCAGTAGATTAGCTATCGATTGGCACCATTTTCAACATCAGTATACTCTCAGGTAGATAATAAGGGTTCCTAAAAGATTTGCCGCTGTGCGACCCGCGTCGGCCATGTGTACGCTCGTACCGCCCTCGCTTTGTCGTCGTTCCAAGCGCTTGCGTGCCAAGTTTCCTTCCGCTCTCCCAGCGTGGCGGTCTCGTCGAGCGTGTCTAGTTTCCGCTGAATGCCAGAGGTGGTGGTAGTCTTCCACGCGAATGTATGCCGCCGATCAAGACCACCGATCAAAATAAAAGTGAGTGTGTGTGTCTTTTTTCGCGATGACCGCCGTCGCCGCTCAAGAGCAATAAAATTTGCTCGTACCTTTCATCTAAATTCTGTGTCACCTCTATGTCGTGTGCTAAACTGCTTCGCTGGTAATCCACCTTTACAGCGGTGGAATGGCGCGTGATTTTTTTTTTAGACCGTGGAGAATTTTTAAAAATCGCCTGAGGCAGATAGCGGTAATTTTAGTCCTTGAGCTGGATTACCTGAAGCTGCGGACAGTACTCGCACGAGTAATGTCGACCTCTTTGAGTGATGCAGCTCAATTACTAGAATTAAGATATCAGCCACAGGTGATCTTTAAAAAATATGTATGGTTTATAAAAAAGACATCTGGTAAAAGCCGTCTCGTTTATGAGTGCTGTCCTGTGGGAGGGTAATTCGCAAAGAAAACTTCGCTTTAATATCGAAGGCAGCGGAAACACGTACACACAGGGAGAGCGACTTCTAAATCCATTTAGGTGTTTGCTGAGCAACTGCCCCAGGAGACATCCGGTATTGACCTCGTCAATTAGCTTACTAAATTTATCGCGTGCAATGCGCAACGTTGTTCGCCGCTGCAGGATGCTCCACCTGTAAACACTTCTGCTCTCCAGTTGACGACAGTTATGAAATCAGTTTTGATATAAGATACGCACGAGGTTGTACATACCTCGGCTGCGGGGCGCTATAACTTAAAGCTATTCCAAACTTTTCTATTCCAATTCTGCAATCAGCCCTCCCCGATTGGTAAAAAAAATTTCGGGCCACCCCCAACTTCGCTTGTCTGTCACGCGACGTAAAGAAAACCGCGATAGCTCCCCATCTGATATGACGCGTACACACTGTTATGCATGATTAAACCGAACAAAAGAAAAATAATTATTCCTGATTCGACGTCTTTTCGCCATTAGCCCTCTGCTATTGGTGAAAAGTTTACGGGCTGCGCCTACTTCGCTTGTCTGTCACGCTACGTCACAAAACCGCGCGAACCCATCGCGTCAAACTGACGTGTACGCGTTAAAGATGCATTAATACGCCGAACGAAACAGAATTTTTTTCTGAATAGCCAGACTGTTCATTTCCGAAAGCAATAGAAGATGGCTGCCCGCCGATCTCTCAGGCACTCGCTACTCGCGCCTGCCGGTGAGCATGGATTTATTTGCGTATAATAAACCTTTTTTGCGTGACAGTGAAAGGTTATCGAGCCCATTCGGGACGTATACATCACTCTACCAACTCTTTCTTGCTGAGGATCCGTTTTAGCGGCATTATTAACCTTCCGTTGCACGACGCCACGATTTTCGACCAGCCATCGCAAGCCAAGTAAGGGGAAGCGGACCAATTGGAGACGCCGGCACCACCCTCTTCATCCTGTTATGTATTTTCGCTGACTCGGTCCCATCGAAACCCTCTCCACATGAGCGTGCTCCTCGCCTCTTGTCCGCCAATTACATAAGAAATACCGCTCAGTTTAGGCAATGTTGTTCGTTTTCAAAGCGAACAAAGGTGAGCTCCTATAAACGAGGAGAGCGTTTGATTGAGCTGTTCAGGCAACGCTGCTGGTCACCGCCCGATGCTTGCGTCGGTGGTTACGTAAGTTTGACGTCAGGAGTTTGGAATAAAAACAGATTGGAATAGTTTTACGTTATAGGGCCACTGTTTACAGAAACACGCGAGCACGCAGCCCGAAAGTGCTGCCTGCGCCATCTGCTGGTGACCATCGGCACTATCAGCGAGGTTACGAGCGTGAGCGGGAAAAAAAAAAAAAAAAATGTCGGTGGCGATTTAGCGGTAAGTGTGTGAAAGACAAGCGTTAGCATCACGTCGCACCTCTTTGAGGTTAATATGTAAACCGCGTTCAGGACATCGAAAAGTGTTGTTTCAGAGCTCACTACACGTCCTGCTTTTTCGAGGAGCAAAGTGCAACAGACGGTCGTCCGGAGCAGACCACCGTCAGTAGCAATATATATCCCTGCTCTTTTAAGCTCTCCCATCCCCTCTCTCCTTCTACCACGTGACCGGCTTCGCACACTTCACACGCATACACCTTTTTTACAGTGAAGCTGTGAGCCTCTAGTTGGTCGGGATTTCTCGTCGGCTCGTGCTCATCCAAAAACTGTACCACCACCTAGCAGCCACGGCCACTCAGGCAGACCTCAAACGGAAGCTGGAAAAGGGCTGTGTCCTTGAATTTTCGCGTAACCGAATTATGTTTTCTCTCATATTCGAATTACAATCCGAAGCTATCATATCTGCAGCTTGTGTGTAAGTCGTATTTTACAAATTTTCTGACGCAATTTACTTTGAGAAAGTCAATTAGTTCAATAAGGCACTTGCCCTTGGCGGAGGGCCTAGAAGATGTGTGTGCTGTGCTATGTGCTCTCTCTCTCTCCTCCCCCTCTTTCATCCCCCCCCCTCATCCCGCTCCCATGTGTAGGGTAGCAAACCGGTTGTGCTAAACTGGTTAACCTCCCTGCCTTTCCTTCTCCACTCTTTCCTTCATTTCCTAGAAGAATGAGGATGTATGCCGCACTTCCTCACACGTACGTGTGCGCATGACGTACTTGTGCACACAATGTATCTGTCTTTGATGCGTGGGCACTCTGCCCGTTGCATCTGCCGCACAGCGTGTGCGGCGACCGTAATCGACATTATGGCAGACACTGTCCAAATAAAGGTATCAGGTGTAGTGGTATCATCATGCATCGATCACACAGCATCAGCGCGTCATGAATACATGGGAGTGTTCCAATTCTGGGCCACCAATGAAGACATTCTGCTTTGACTGCTAAGAAGACGGCTTCGAGCGCAAGCAATGTAACACATTTGTAAGACGTCTCTGCGAGTTGACACCAAGAAAAGCACATATCATCGATCTATACTGTAACACTTTGCGTGTGCGAACCTATGAAAAACACTACGTAGCTTACATTAGGCGCATAAAATACCTGACTACGTTTTCTTGCGCGCAAGTGACCTTCGCGTCGAGCTTCCAAGCATTATTCTGAGCCCCTCATCTTGTTTGGACAGCAAAAGGTAGCCCGCATTTTTTTTTTTTTTTGTTTACTTCGATGCTGTCTTCGCGAAGCTGTCTTTTAGCCGGCTTCGTCAGAATTGCAACGAGACTTAAGATGGCCGCTGTCCGCTTAGATGTCTATTCAGCCGGCGAGCATTAAAACGCAGCCATTGTCTGCGGGCCCACTTACCGTGATCAAGCCAGTGCGCGCGGAAGCCAAGGTCCGAGTCTTGTACAAAATGTTCGCCACCCGAAGGCGAACATATGCTTCTTTCTGTGTTCGTCTCGTTTTTGCAGCACAAACTCGTAACAACGCTAAAGCGCCGGTAATCGCCAGCAGACGATGCGGACGGTATCGTCGACCGCGCACTCGCTAGGTCACTATGTGTTTAATAGTAATAAATACCAGCTCTGCCCATGCATGCGATTGAAGCGTGAGGCGGGTTCTTGATTTGATATCTGAACGCATGAAAAACATGTCATCTTTAGGCGAATGTGGAACTAAACAATTTTTACTCGGCAAGGTTGTTTTTATTGCTGTCTCGTTCATCAAAATTAAGTCCAGCGACTTAGAAATGAGCTGCAACAAGACACCGGGCTAGTTGTTTGTGTTCTATATTACAGTGAAGAATTACAGCGTCCACCTGGACAAGGACGGTGGGCCCCTTAAGTCACAGTAACTTAGCAATGTAAGGAAGAAAAAAATCGCTTTAAAAGAAACTGACAGAGAGGAATAGCGTGAACATGTCGAAGTTAAGGTAACGTTTGGTACAACATGCTACCGGTATATTCGAGGGGGGGGGGGGGGGGGCATACCGCTGCTATACGATGCACTCTGTTGTCCCGCGTTCTTTTCGATACTGTGTGTAGGCGCTGTCACTGCACTCGCTGTTTAGCACAGTAAACGCTCTAGCGTCGAAACCAGCCCGCCTTCCATATTGAACGATTACAACTCGTTCTCCGCAGGACAGACCGTTTTGGGTGTCCTTGAACGACGCATGTGTATACCGGCAGACGCTCCCGCGGCCGTTGTTTCGATCGACGTCCATTGTTCTACGGGCGCTCCAGTAATGGCGGCTTGGGCACGCCACAACGCGAAGATCATTGTCCGTCCTCCTGTAGTCGTAACTTCGACCTGTTCACGCTTTGTGGGGGTGGGGTGCAGAATGAACGTTCACTTGCATCATAATGACTTCTGGACGTAGCGAGCGTGTCCCTCGATCTGCCAACAGTGTTATAATGGTGGCTTATACGCACCTCAGGTTTTCAGTCGACTTGAGTAGCCCAAATTTTCGTCCCCTCGCAAAAATAGACAATCTATAGTAAAATCTAAAGGGCCACTCGTGTCTCTCCCATAGGCTTGTCATTCCACTTTCTATCAGCTTAAAAAACAATCCTCAAACATCCATTGCGCGAAACATTCCGGGAAACCTATACGATCCGAGTTGAATCAAAGGAAATATACACGTTTTAATGCCCTTTATCCTACAGCGATCATATCGCCTATTATGTTACCAAAAGTACAATGTTATAAGAAGGCATACTGGTCTACAAGAAGACTCTCGAAAATCTATAGCCCACCCATATTCAAGTGTTGCCTATATTTTATAAGTGTTCGACTCAGTTCGTGCAACTAGATATGATCTTGCCGCTGTGCTAGCGAAAAATATTAATTTGCAATTAACAGACTCTATATAGGATGTAAAATAAACAAAATATTTTATAATATTAAATACATTTTTCATAAGGAGGCTACAACATGATAAAGCGAGCAGCCTTCCTGATTTTCTTTGATGACCTGGAAGCAAGCATTCCCAACCTCTTCACTTGGGCTCACATAAACAAAATTTCTTAAGCTAAAGGATTCATGAGAGCAGATACCGGTTAATTGTAATATAGGACAAATGATTACCGAAGACAAGTCAATGCCGTATAGCACTCAAAAACGAAAAGCTTTGTAAATTTGGTCCCTGATCTCCAAAACAACGGTATACAGTATCGGGTGTTTTAGACAGAACAGTACTTTTAAAAACTGCCTATGACAGGTAGAACAACTCTAATCCTTAAATGGAATTAAATCGATGGAAGAGGTGGGCATAAACCAACAAATCGAAATGCATAATTGAACAGTTAACAAAATTGCCACAGATTAAGTTTTACCTAATTATAACACGTACGTATTGCAGTTTACGAATTCTAGCCGGTAAGTTCGCGAGGCACTTGGAACGAATTCTGAGATGAAACCAATTTTAAGGCAGGCGCCGTCAAACTGGACGTTAAGCGCACTGTTTTTCCACATACGTTTTAGAGTTATAGGTTAAGGGACGCAAGCCGCACTCGAGCGTTGGGTGACGCAGAATCCATTGCGGGCCTTTGGCGCGCTCGCTTTGGGTTCTTTTGTACGCCAGGTGGTTTGAGTCCCCCAACGCTTGGGTGCGGCTTGCGTCCCCTAACTTAAAACTCTTTTGCCAAAACACCTTTTTATTCATTTCGGGACGGAAATAACTGGAATGCAAATGCGTTTCGTCGCACACTTTGGGAATGAATATCTCGGAAGTGGTGAATCAAGTGTAACCATGCAGGATTCTCTAGAGAAAGTTATGCTTTTCGTTTTTCTGTTTCACTGTGGTGAACTTGATAAGCTTGCGAAACATTCTGCCATCACAAAACATGTGTTACTCTTCGCTGCAGGGCCCAGCGGCGCGGACCAATGGTGGAGGCGCCGCTGCAATGCCAGATCCGAGACATCGTCGCCTCCGACACGCTCACGCTCCGACAGAGTGTGCTCCGACCCGACCTGGCGCGCGTCGACTACCGCGGGGACGACCTGCCAACCACCGCCCACTTCGGAGCATACGTCGACGGCCGACTGGTTGGCGTCGTGTCCGCCTTCCACGAGTCGCTCATCTTTCCCGAAGCGCAGCGGATGGCTGCCGAGCCGCAGAAGCATAACTGCGCACCGCCATCTGCCGACGTTGCCGTTGACGTCCCGACCGATGACTTGTCAACAACAGCTGCAGATTTGGACGTCGAGCCTGCGGGAAAATTAGGCGACCAGCAACCGGGAAGCGAATCGAACGAGCTGATATGCGACCAGATTTCGAAGCTGTCTGTGAACGCGCCGTACGAACGGCATGAAGAGACAGCGCGAGTGGCGGCTGATCCGACAGCAGACGCGAAGGCCGTGTCTGACACCGCTCAAGATATGAACGGGGCCTGCCGCGAAGTGTACGGTCCGGGCGCCGTGCCGACCGGTTCGAAGACGGGAACCGACACGTCTGTGAAGGTGTCGCCGGAGCGCCCCATGCGCCCTCCGCTGCCAAGCGTCGAGAGGGCCATCCAGCTGGCTTCGGAAACCAGCTCGTGGCGTATCCGGGGTCTAGCCGTCGATCTACCACTCAGGGGCCGCGGAGTTGGCTCCCGGCTTATCTCGACGTGCATCCAGCACGCCACCGACAAGCGGGCCGCTTGTGTATGGTGCGTGGCCCGCTGCTCGGCCGAGCCCGTCTACGAGAAGATGGGCTTCCAGAGGGCCGGCCAGGTATTTCGCCTAGAGGGCATCGGACAAGTGTGCTACATGATTCGGGCCTTGCTCTAGCTCTGTCAAGGATGTGATGGGGGGGGGGGGGGGGGGGGGGACGGACGGACATCTCTTGGTGTGCGCACGTGCAGAACTCGAGCGCGCCTCGAGAATGCGCTTGTCTTAAGGTTAAATGCCGCTCCCTGTAGCTTTCGACCATTCGACGAACCACAGATAGAGCCTGGTACTGTTGGCGTGTGTCCGAGTTTCTTGCTTGGTGACGGCCACCCGCGCTCAGCGCTTCGGCCGCCATGCATCGCCATGTGCGTCGACGAACCACGAAGGAGCGACGAGCGCCGGTGTGATGCAGTTGTGGCTCTCAAGCACTGTTATCCCCAAAAGTGAGCACAGAAAAAGACTACCCGGCGACCGCACCTTTTGGAGGGACGAATGGTTTTGTATACAGAATTGGGGGCTCTGGCTGTGGGTATGGCGGTTAACTAAAGTCACGGCTTGATTGTAACCGCTTCAATGGTGCCTTGCAGGACATGTCTACATTGGTTACTCGGGCGGCAAACGGTTACATGTTTTACTGTTTACGTCAGTTTCTGCGCGTGTGTGGTTGCCTAAGGTGCGTCGACGACTGCGTATACCGTCGATCACACGGCTACTACGTGCTGCTCCGATAAGTGCTTTGGCCATGTCATTCGTAAACAGTTGTTGCTTTCCTTTCACGAGAGAGTGACGGTGGCAGGAAGGGATGTCGCGTTGTGCTCTACCAAACTTATCGTGCACTGTTTATGTATGTACGTCCAGCTACGGTTGTTGTCGATAAGCCTTGTCCAATTATGACGGCGATGGCTGCTCCCAGTGTACTTACGCGCCTAGCCTATCTAACTTTCTCGATCTGCACTTTCGCAATAGGCGACAATCCGAGTGGTATACAGCTCCCAATACTTTTCAATTCGCTTGATTTCTTTAACAAAGGCTCTAGCTCTCTTATAATTATTTTTCTCAGGGCAGAATGCCTGTTGGTCAACTGGGCGATGGCTCGACAGAGAGACGTCAGCAATGTGAAGGCTGTCTCGGTGCTAGCACTGCATTAAGATCGTCACTGTCGCTGTTGTCAATTCGACATGATCCTTAGCTCTCCCCACTTGAGAAAAACCTTCGCTAATCTTCATTCCCAAGTGCCGTACTATATCGCGTGCGTCGTTAGTAGAATCGAGAGAGAGTTTACCAACGCTCTTTTATCAGCTCTCTTTTTTCACTCTTTCTATACTTAATATACACAATCAATACGCTTTTAGTCATATATAGTTGAGGTCGTTCTAAGGCCTTTTTCGCTTCTGGATGCTTAATTTTTTTTTTCATAGTAGATAATTCGTGCTCTATACCGTCCCCCTACTGTCATTTCGTTACCATCTGTAATGTTCAAATCTTTGGAGGATGACAGCGATCTTTGTACACGTACCAATGGCCAGCACTCGATCTAACTTCGCCTTACACAAGCGTAGTCTTTAGAAAGGCCACCAGCCGTGTCCCCAAAACGGGGATGCCTGTATAGAGATGACATTCGTGAGCTTTTCAGCGATTCTCCTGTCCGATGCATTCGCTCTTCCAATGGTGCCAGCTTTCAAACCATACATGCGGATCGCGCACAATGTTCTTACCGCAGTATAGCAACGGGCTATATATACTATAGGTTTCGGTAGCTCTTGCAGACAGAAACGACGTGCTAACAGGGAATATCGCAGATCGATTTCTTAAAATTGTTCACCACTATAAACTTGACCCAACCAGTTTTTCTTAGACTGGAATTTTTCGTCTTCAGCCGCGAACAATTTAGCCTAGTTCGAAAGTGGCTGTGGACATTCGGTAGTACGTGCTTTTATGCAACATCGTATACCAGTAGCAAGTTGTCCTGGTGAGAGATTGAACACACATTTTCCTAATTAGGGAAATGTACGGCGAAGCGTACGTGGTTTTCTAGACGATCGGTGAGTATAGAGAAGAGAAAGTGCAGGCTTATCGAGTAAATAATTGCTAATGAATACAGGTATAAATGCTGCTTCTGCCTAAGCTGTTGGCTGGTTTCTGCAAAGAAAGAGGCAGCTGTCGTCTCGTTTCGTACGATATCGACGACATTGCGGACAATATTTGCCTGTTTCGTCCGAAATACACCAATGCTGACGCAGGATTGTAGTTTTCAGGAAAGCAGGTCAAGCTGCATTTGGCATCCCGTCCCACACGCTTTGACTGTTTCCCCGACAGCGACCTTTCGCAATTCACCACGGCCACCGTGGCCTTTCTTTCTGCTACTGAATATTTAAGGGCGGACTAGTGATTTACTGGCACTAATTTGGTATGTTATTTGTACCGCGCGCTTTGTAGGCAGCAATAAAACCAAGCAAGCTGGTTCTAATTTTATTTTGATTTAGCGGTAGAATTAACATGTAGAACGTCCATTCGCGTACCGAGATGTATTTTTATTTTGTCAATGCGACCAGTTAAAAACGGCTCAATTTTATTATTCTCTACTTTAGCTTCTTTTGCTTACTGACGGCGGTGCGTCTTCGGTGAAATGAAAGAGGCTGAGATCACATATTATGTGGACATCATGTTTAATAAATCAAAATGTCCTGCAACCTGAGGCAACGATATCCATAACTTTGCGGCAGCAATACGGAGCCATGCATTTTACCGATGTTTCCTGGCAAGCGCTTTGCCTTTTCAACGGCAGATGGCACCACCATTCTTTAAGCCACGAAATCAGTTTTTCGCAGCCTAACAGTAGGCAACAGTCACTGCTAAGCTGACACTGCACAACACTTACCGAAGACTTTTGAAATGCTGCATTGACCGTCCCCTTTTGTGACGCCCGTAGAGGCAGGAACAACAGTTTCGTCTACTCGGAATCCGAAAGCGGCCGGTCATCCAGACGAGCAAATAGTCGCGAGCTGTCACCTACGCGCACTGTAGCGAGGACAATGGCAAAGAAAGTGCTTGATGGCTTCCTCGCGGCCGCACTGTAACATTGTCGGCCATTTTAACGAGACGAGGGAAAGTTTTCGTACAATACATCCCAGAGCCTTAGTGGACAAAAAATAAAGTCGCTTCGATATAACTGAGATGGAAGACTGAGCCGCTTCGCTGCTTACAGGCGACGCAGGCGGGTGTGTAGAAAACTTCGCGTGTACCGTGCGGACAAGTACGGCATCGCGTGCAAGCGTGTTTGGATTTGTTGCTGCACATGGCCTCGAGTGCGGGATATAGATGTATAGCGCATGCTTTCTTTCTGCCTTCTTCACCTTCTGCGTCTTCTTACTCTTCTCCCTCCTCTGGGATGTTCTCTTGCGGTTTACCTCACCCCAATAACTGCATTGAGCACTGCATCAGTGCAAAAGTTTAGTTCAATCAAGCCAGCACCTTAGGCCGGATAAGCACTCGTACCTATTTATTAGCGATACCTTCGACATGCTCACTCCGCGGTTTTGGTTGTAAACAGCGCGCTATGAAACAATTTTAACCTGTGCAATAGTGGAACGCCGGAGACGTCACCGACAGCAGCAGCGCTGGTATCGCCATTTTGTGGTGCTTTCTTCAACCACAGCGCCTCAGAAACTTTTTTGCACGGATTTATTGTTCTTGCTGAAGATAGACAGAAAATAAATGCTATGCGCTAATGGTTGTGGTTGCCAATGCTTTTGCACTAGTAGACTGGCAAAACATGGTCGTCGTAAGTGTAATTAGGCGTGCTCTAGTTGACGTAAGCGTCACCAAATGGCATCACCAGCACTGCTGTAGAACGGCCCAGTAAACTCTAACTGGGGGGCGCATCTGTCTCCCATATTTTGGTATCCCGTAAACTGTGATACCAGAAGCGTCCATGAAGGACTCTGGTGTTACGTTTACGGACAGGCTCACTAAGAAAGGAATTCAGACAACACAAGCTCTGGTAGCTCCTTGCAAGATAGGAACAACGTCAGCACGGTGGCCTTGCATGCATCAGGACCACGCGCACTTTACATAAAATTGTTTTGAACTGCACCCGAACATTAATTGCGTGCAGGAAGCGAATTCCACTGGTCGATCCGGGGCAATTTTGTTTCTCCATTTTTGTTTCCGGTAGCGCAGGATCAGTTGTTCAATGGTCGATGCGGGAGCCCGTTCGCGTTTTCCTCTGGTCGTTATGAATAGGCATCGCTCTTCGACAGGTCGCACGTTCATGTTTCCATTGTCAAGGTTAGGAAGTGGACACGTGGGAATCGCGTCTCTTTTGCACTGTTTTAGCGCCTTCTACATAAAGATGTACTGGCAGCTTCGTCTTCTTTCCCGCTTCCCCCTTACTCGATTATTATTATTATTATTATTATTATTATTGTGCCAGATTTGTTTGTTGCCATCGAGCTCCCTTTAGCAACGAGATTCACGCCACATTAGTTGTTAAAGCAGTCCAGACAACAGCAGTATCGATTCGACAGTGCCCTGACACTTCAGTAACCAAGTGCGAACTCGGCGAAAGTTTCGGATGCTGCTTCTAGAATCGGCTGCCCGGAACAACCTCCAATGTGATCCATAGCGCGGTACGCTGTTTTCCGCTGGCAGAGTAAGATACGCGGAATCTTAGCAAAGGACTCGTTGGACGGTCCAGGTAGCCCCACCGGGAGAGATCATAGGAATTCGCCCACGTGATGCAATTTGTTCTTTTTCGGTGTGAGGCTGATGCAGGCAAGATGGAGTAGTTTGCCAGATGCTACGTCATGACTGACGGCACTGCAAGCTTAGGCTTGGAAAGTTACTGTACATAACTCTCCCTCTCACGAATGTCCAATCTATTCACCGTTCAATCTCGAATAAAAACACCCGGTATGACACCTCTTGATTCTTGCTTGCAGTCATCATCATCATCAGCCTATATTTATGTCCACTGCAGGACGAAGGCCTCTCCCTGCGATCTCCAATAGGTAACAGTTTGACGAACATGTGTAAGCCACGTGCAGACGATAGAGATTTAGCTAGCTTATGTGCGAAACACTCGAATCTCTCCAGACCGCACATTTCCTCTAAACTACAACCGCTGCTGACCAAATGCGCCTTCCTAACCAAGTTAGCGTCTTCCTTCCACATTTGTCAGTTACTCCCGGAGCCGGTGCTTCAAGGAACGCCTGTTGTAGCCCAGAAAGCAGCACTTCGGGGAGCCACATACCACCACGCTAGTCTTTTAACTCTAGCCCTTTTTACTATGCTCTCTGATAGAAATCCGATAGACTTTCGATATTTCTTTTCTCTCTGCCCTCCAAGAGACATCTATAAACTCGCACCACTATGCTACCAGATAGATCTTCTGTTTGTTTTCGTTTCACGTTGTGGCTCGGAGCAAAGTGCTCGTGCTCCATTTCGTTGCACCCTTAATGAGCATATATTTTTCGCAGCTTCGTCACGATGATCCGGAGAAAACTTTTTAAAGTCTGCACTGGATCTGATCCATTCTCCTCTCAGATTTTAATATCTTTGTCCAAAAAAAATTAACTTGCACTTTGTTCTCTTAAAGACAAATGTGCGTAGTGTTCGACGCGCCAGTCTTTTTTCTGTATACGATATATATGTAGAGCGAATCTTCATCCCCACATACCACCGCGTTCGCTTTTGAACCGGTTTCAAGCAATTGAGGCACAACTATATATACCGAGCGATCTTTGTTACACTTTTCGATCTACGGTATTTTTCTTGCTTTTTGCAATCAAATGTTGTGTAATATATCACTATAATCTCCCTATGTATTCAATCCTCTTTGCGCAACATACGTCATAGACGATATACATATTATATACATCACACTGAAAGCCATGACGGATGGCAGACGTGGACACGTTTACGCGTTCTTCAACTTACAACAGACTAGGGCAGATTTTGCGCCCGCACTGTCTCCACAATCGTATAGTGCAGTCCGAAATGAAGATGTCAAGGTTGCGAAATCTAGATCAGGGTCAGTCAAACGAAAGCGCTATATACGTCTACATTGACGAATCGCATGTTATAAACTTCAAGCTTCTTAACTTCCCTATTGCCTTTAAGCTGCCATTTAGAATTAGGAAGCTGCCCATCAATTGCTGATACTTTTTCTGAGTAAAAAGGGAAATGTTGGCGGACGGTCAGTTTTTTGCCCGTTGTTAATCAACAGACAGACGATGTGCCTCGCTGGTGACACGTTTTACGAAAGAATAAATGAATCCGTCAAGGGGCTGTTCCCGCACTACAGTGGAAAATCACGCCCTGCTTTACATTTAGAATGTGTGGCTTCCACTGCGATTTCTTGAGTACATCATTCAGCGTGAACATTTATGTAGTGCAGTTAGTATAGCAATGACGGTCAAAAATGAAACGTGATCAAAACTGCGGACGTTACAAACACCTTCTACACAAACGGTGTGGTTGACATAGGAAAAGGCACGCAGCTCAGCGGCTCGTCTATCGTATAACGAACTCGCACGTATTAACACCTTCTACGCAGGTTGTCCGCATGCTGCAGTGATCGCGTTTTATTTTCGACTGACTGTGCATCCCGTTGTTCTCAGTGGCCTCTTCGCCGGACTTTGAACTCGAAGTTTAACAATGGAGATTGCCCTGAATTTAATATTGACGAACAGGGGAAAGGAGAGACATTTCTAAATATCCAAGATTCGCTCCATCGTATTTTTCCTCTGAGGGAACGGAAATACTCTTTCACCGGCTCTCGCATCCAGAATACAAGTCCGCAAGGAAGTGACCGATGAACTAAGCTACGTTTTATCGTAACGGCAAATGTGATACCGATCGCCAAAAGTGCTGGAGCAGAAGTACGAAAAGTCGCTAGCTACTTGGCGCCGTTGTAAAAGAAAAGATAGCAGGCGCAGGCTGTAGATATTAACGACAGTTTTATTTTTCATTACCCCTATACTCTGTGCACAAAGCGTTTTGTCAACAATCGCCAACCAAACAACGCTCTACGCTACGACATCTTCTCTACCGGACGCGTATTTCTAACCTTCTTTCGTCGCACAATTTGCGGTTGGATGGGACAGGGAAGAAATAGGAAACCGGCCCGAATGATGAAACATGACACGGATCATACGAGCTTGGTATGACTTTATGCGTGGCAACTGAACGCTTCCTACGCGGAAGGTAGTGTGTATATTTGCCATACTTCGTTAGTCGTAAGCGAAGAGAAAGTGGATGAACGTTATTTGCGGGCCGGTGGCCACTGCGCGCGCCCGTGCCCATAGATTTCGAAAACCGTTCCTCCGGTATATAAAAGGCCCGGTGATTGCTCCAAGCGCGTTGTTTGGACCTATTGTAGTCGTAGAGCCAACCTGTAACTGCCTCTATGCGTCCCTTCTATTTTATCGCGCACGACTCAATACTTGGCTACGATGTTCTCAACTACTACAAACGGCTCTGTTACTTTAACTATAGCAAGTGCCAACCGTAGAACTAGGTCCTATACTTTCGCGAGGAAGAGAAAAAAGAAGCCGTGCTCAATACTCGCCGCGATATGCGCGACATGTATAATCGGTGACGAGCTAAGGATGCTGTCGCTAATACACCGTTATATCCAACTCGGACAATATGTATAAATGCACGAGCCAGTTACGTTCGCTTCTCTATTTGCTTCCCTCGGGAACTACGTTTTGGATCGCGGATTCCCAGAGGGCAAATTAAGTGCGGTATTGTGCACTGAATTCTTACAGAATTCGTACAGAATTCTTTGGTTGTCGCCGATCATGGAAAGCTCAGCATAGGCCACACTATACTTTCGGTGCTGAAGGAGCAAACTCACCGTTGACGTCAGCAGAAGCGGTCGGCCGGATAATGCCGAACGAATAAATTGAGAAGGGTCAAACTTGCGGAGAAATTATGCCTGGAGCGGCGAGTAGACTGCCTTGGTAACGCGCGGTATCGAGGTAAGATGCTGTAGACCTTGACAACCGCTCAAGCGCTTGCATTTCACCCCGCCATAAATAGAGCTGCGCATTCTTCTCCTCTGAATATCCGCTTCAGGCCCTTTTCTACGGTGTTTCTATCACGTGACTAGGCCCTCCCGCTCCTCCTGGCACCATAGAGTTTCGGTACAATAATTACTAGAGGGATCTGTGACGGGAGCTGCAAGGCTGAGCCAGCATGGGAATGATTGAGATGTGCCTGAACTGTCATTTCAACAGCTTCGTCACTTTCATCATTTTCAACAAAGTATAACCTTATAAATAGGGAAACAATAAACATTGTCCGACGGCAGGATTCGAACACAGGACCTGTAGCACAAAAGCTCGATATTGATTCCATTGCGTCACGAACACATGGACAGGCTCAACCGCTGCAATTAGCGAGTATGCATGTCCACCGAGTCTTATGGACTTCTGCATTTAGAAAAGTGTAGATTCCTGTGAAGTTTCGACCAATGAAGGCGGATAACGCGTAGTAAACAAAACCATAAGGACGTCCGAAGCCACAAGCACGAAGATCACGTGTGCTAACCATCATTCCAACCATGGTACAGCTGAGCGATCGCAGCGCCGGAGTCCCATCTACTGTATTCATTGTAGGGATGCCTGGTACCAGCAGTCAGTCGTTCCTCATGCCGTGCCCTGTTTCGTGACCGAAACTAGCATGGTTCCTACACCTCTTTGATGTTTTCTGCTCCAAGTTATCGGCCACTGGTGTCAGGGAGTATAAAGCTAGAAACGCTTCGTACTTATTGCACCGTTGCTTGCCCTGTCAATGCGAAGGGGCCACGCCCGAATCTTGCTTGTGTACCAACCTTTTCGATAAAGTCAATGACCACAACGCTAAATTTACAGAAAAAAATACTTTTGCTCATTTGTGGTTACTAATTTACTTCTTACGCGCGTATGCGCTCAATGTGAATGATGCACACGGGCTCTTTAAGTTTTTTCGTCGTTGTCGTCTTGCTTCTTTTCCTTTTGCTTTCGCGAACTGCTGTAGGCAATCACTGCTGTATTATTATGTGGCATGCTTATTAAAAAGGACAGCGATGATTCAAATATATGTGCACGAACTTCGTTTTAATCTATCTTTCCATCTCACTTTTATAGCGTAAAACTGTAAAGTGCAGTTTGCAACGAAGATGCCTACTGAGAAATTCCGCAGGCAAAACTGCCAGCGCTTCGTGTTTATCGTTTTCCCACTGCATTCTTGAGTGTTTATTCGATAAATCGGCTTTGTTTTTAGTTAGGCCTTCTTGTCAAGATAAAATAGCGTTTGATTGATGTACTTATTTGATCTTGTACTGTTACTCATTTGCCATCTGAGGTAATACCGTTGCAGTAACGTCAGCGATGGAAATTTCTAACGTTTGCAGCTCTATGAAAATGAGTATATCAGTCGGTACGCTGAACTGTGTATATATAGGTGTAAACAAACAAACAGACAGATATTGAGCGTTCGCTTTAAAGGGTGGTTTGCTTAGGGGGAAAAGTGTGCAATCTCGGCAGTGTCATCACATGAGGCTTGGTGCGGGAAAATGTGTCTGTCTGTGTGATGATTCTTTTCCCGTTTTCATCCTGAGTGCTTATTCACTTTCTTTCCACTCGCATTACGTCTTAATGCTCATCCGTTGATTTGAGACTACAGTTTGAAACTCTTCGGGAACCTTTTAATTTTGTGACCCGAACTTTTTGCGAATAACTTCTCATCGCGTGTGTTCTTCTGTACTGAATTCTTGGGATCTTTTTTTTTTTTTTTTTTTCTGCGCCGATCAGCAGTTTTCGATTAGGACGTCGTGAGAGCACCGCAAATGACACCTGAAGGGGTCGTTTGGAAAGTTTTTTGTACTAGCTACTTTTTATCTGTATAAGGATCACCAGTACGAAAAGAAATACCTAGTCGATATTCGAACTGCAGGAGAACTGCGGGGGTATCAGCTGGAATGTCATTTCATGACGAGTTCTAAAACAGTTCACGTGTTCCAAAAAATGTCACGTGATGCGTTTTCTTTTCTTTCAGTGGATGGTGCAAGGATTGTTCCACCGCAAAATGGACACTGCGTTATCGAACTATAAGCAGTCTGTAGAACTGACTAAAGCAAATGCTCACCACTGACATAGGTTAATAAAGTTACCCCGTGCCAAAAGGCTTTCTTCGCTAAATTAGCGAAAATTAATGTATTTGCGAAAATAAAGGGTTCTGCGGTGACTGAGTTGACTTTCTCTTAAGCCCTGTGCATTACCCTCACATTATTCTGCAATTTAAACTGAACCAGCTGTACAACAAACGATATTAATAAAGATTTTTTGTGCGCATTGTTACGGGCTTCCGTTCGTAATCTGCTTCTCTTTCTCTGCTCTAGTGTCACAATGTCTTCACTGCCTTAAGAGGAAGCTTTAGTTTGTGGGTTCCTATCTAGTAAATACGCGGGAAAGGATAAATCGTTTTATTGCGATAGCAATTATATGGACACTCCAAAGCAGATTTCTGCCGTCGCCGTCGCCGTTGCCGTCGCCGTCGCCGTCACCGTGAGGTTCCGTATGACGTCAATGGAGATGAAATCGTCGCCACGCGCCGCCGAACGCTGTATGTGCGAGTGAAAGGGCGCGAGGGACGCGCGCTTTCACGGGGCATGAACGCACGGCGAACAAACGCGCGTTCTCTGCCGTGCTCCCTTAAGGGCTGCAGAAGTAAGCGTCTCTTTCCTCCTTTACAATCACCATATATGTAGAGCAAACGCGCCTTCTTCTGACGCACGAAAGGCCGTGAGGGGGGGGAGGGGGGGGGGGAAGGGAAGGGAGGGGACGTTTAGCTGCGGCACCAAGTGCCTATTTTTATCAGAGGCTCCGGCAACAGTCACCAACGCCGCACGCATTTTGTGCGAACGTGGGCAAAACGCCGACGGCGTCGACAACAGTTCTGCGTGTTGCCGGTGCTGCTGCATGTCCAAGTTTATACAGCTGATAAAGCTACTATCATTACTCCGTATAGCTCTCTACAAATTTGCTATCGCAATTGATGCTTCGCCTTTCAGGTGAAAGTGCGACAACTTTTTTCTCGGCGGCAACCACAGCACCAAATTTTATGAGGTTTGCTGCATTTATATATCATATTAAAAATATATATCTTAATATATTAAGGAATGTAATGAATATGTGTGACCGACTTCACGAACCATTGCGGCATACAGACAGCCTGTGTTGTCGGCCCTTCTCGATGCACGACTTCCTTCGTGGATAAAAAAATGTCACTCATGCGCCAGCGTTGTATCGCTAACCTCTAAATAAAAGACCAACTCCTGAACGTCAGCAAGAGTGAGTACCGCTCGTTAAACAATGACAAAGCGAGTAGCGCAGCTTCCTGGCATAATAAGTTTCGCGCACGTTATCTAGACACGTCTACCCCAACTCGCTCGCAAACATACGCTCACTCTATCGCCAACGTGTTAAGGTATGTGAATGGGCGCACGCTTGAATCAATGCGCCAAAGCATGGGTGACAGCGACTACACCGACAGCACACGAATGGTCAAAGCTGAATGTTTCGTGATGGTCCACAGGAGTAAGCGAGTTACTAGCGGTAATACATTTTTGCTACAAGCTATTACAAAGTACATAACAGCTACATTCGAATTCTCAATTGTGTTCAGCAAGAACAAATATGTGCAACTGAGCCCACCCGCGAGCGATTAGGCAGAAAATATTCAGACCGCACCAACGAACTTCATTGAGTCAGAAACGTGACAAGCCGCCGCTTCAAAGTATTTGCCAAATAAAGAAAGAATAGCAAAACACACTGATCGTGATTCAGTTGATAAGCTGAAAGTTTGGATAGCTTGGAATATAACTTTAGCCTCGCTTTTAGAACAACAAAGCTTAATGAGCTCCGATAGCGCTTTTACATGTCCTCTGAAGCTGTGGCCAAAGCTTCGTGTCGTCCACCCAGTCATCGTCTATGATATCTCCCGAAACAGAGGTTAGCCTGAGCCGCACCGGGCGTCATGTACATCCATTGTAAACATGGAGACAACGGGAGGCAGCTGAGTCAAGCAATGGACTCGTCACCTCGTGATCAAATATGGCAGCGCCGACGGGATTGCCACGAAAAGTGTCAATAGTGTACCCCAGCAGCAGCCCTCTCGACGCCTGCTCCATTCCGGCATTGACCTCATCCGACGCTCCACACCGAATCATATGGGGATGTGTGAACTTCGATGAGCTATTTATGTAGTTTGCAGACTAGTTGGTGACTCAGAGGTGTTCCTGATTCATGTTTGTTACAAGTTATATGTCGTGGCAACTGTTTTAGAACATGGTTGTGTGCGTGCGACAGAGAGAATATAGGCTTCGCATTTTCCTTTCTAAATTGGTTTGTATTGAACACGTTCAAGAACCGACTGCGGTGAATATATCTACACTCGCGACAGATGTACAGAGGCGTCAAGTTTTACTTTTCAGACTTCTCAGTACCTAGACCAGTACTTGCAATTCTTCCTGCACCGTGAGACGAACAACGTCGAGTATTGAGATTGTGATGAACTCCATCGAGAAGCTCCAAGTCAACTGTTTTCCACAGGGCGTGGGATACTTTGTAAAGCTAAGCTTTCTTTACCTCCTAATTCCTTCGACTTTTCCACTGCTGCTGCCGCCGCCGCTGTGTGTAGTAGTAGCGTTTCCTTGCCTTCTTACGTCGCGTTTTCCTTCTCCCGCGCTCCCCCCATGTCTGCAGGGGCGAGTGAAGAGTGGCAAGGCTGTTTTCCCTAATTTCGTGACTACGTCGGTTCTACCCATTCTCTGCCTCCTTTCTACCGTTCTATCAGGCTCCCCTTTGGAATGTTGTGCGTTAGATCAAAGATAAGCACTACATAAGCACAACATTTTCTGCAATGCTTTTTCTGGAGGTCACGGGTAATTACAGCAGTCGAGAGGCCATTGCGGTGACGCCCAGGGAGCTTCAGAGGACATCGTAGCGACGCGATGGAAAGCTCCAAACGCGTTTCTCGCGTCGCCTTTCCTCTTTCCCGTCCGTTGCACGTTGCACGTTGTGAACCGCCTCCCGACGTGGCGTGCAAGACAGCGACAGCAGTGGAAAAAGTCGAAGGAAGAGGCAAATAAAGCTTCGCTTTAAAACGTCTGCATTCCGATTGTACTCACAGTATACACACACGTGGGTTTCCAGTCAAATCGAGAAGAGGGGTCTTCGCGAGTTAGTTCGCATTCATCTTGCGTGCATGCAACACGAGGACAAGGCACACATAAAGGGGATGGAAATGCTCGAGTTCCATTAACTTTACTGTATCCTTGTCCCACCTCTGCTAAGCTTCACTTTTTCGCCTAGTGGGTTGAAGCCTTGATCGAAGGACAGCCGTGTTCTTTTGCTATCTGTGCCTAGACAACAACGCCGCCATCACTGGAGCTGCAACGCCACGCCCAAGACGATGGCGTATCGCGAGTGGTGTGTTTAGTGTGTCTATGCATGCGCCATAGAGCTCCGCAATCACTGGTGCGCTCGCGTTAGCGCGCGCTGTACTACCGAACGCAGGCATTGCGCCGGCTGCCACTTTCGCGCGCGGCCGATGATCATCCGCGCGGAAACTGGGCCACTACGCGCACGTGCAAGCGAGCAACGACCGGTTACGTCAGCGTTCGCCCGCCGGAAACGTGCGGAGCTGCCATGCGGCAGCAGGTGTACGCTTTGCCCGCTTAATGCCGTGCAGCAGTGTAGCAGTTAGAGATCGGGCTAGCTTGCCGAAGAAGCCGTTCGGCTGGCGAGACCAACCACCGGCGGCCGGAAGCAAGCGCAGGGATGTAAGAAGCGCTCGGTGACAGCGGGGCCGGAGTAATGTAACAATTCTGTTCCAATGATTCTTTTTTTCGCGATTTGTCAGTGAGCGATGCAGTTATCAGCAACATGGTCAACGATGCTGCTATGAGCCTACGTTATCAGCAGCATCGGCCTGTCATGAGCGGTGGACAATAAGATATCAAGCAAATCAAGTCAAACTTTATTTGCCTTGAATACAAGAAAGGAATAGAATCGCGCAACAGGAATCGATACTATTCTACAAGCCCAGCAGACAGTTGATAGAGTGTAGAGTTGGACGAGAACTCGCCTTGACAGGAAATATTTATAGAATTAAAATAACAGGAATAATGCTGGCTAAGGTCCTTATTAATTGGGAGCGTGAGAGCCGCGCCCGAAATTACATTTAGTTTCTTTCTTTTTAAAAAATTTTGTTGTTTATCGTTTGGTCGGCGTGTACAGCTATAGCGGAAAAAAGATTAGCACAAGTGACCGATGTCCGGAGCAGGGAAATTGCATTACGCGGCGCTTTTGTTCCCGTACGCACTGATATCTAAAGTGCCACATGATTCATGTTTCAAAGAGGGGGCAAGGTATACGTACGCATGGTAGCGAAGGTGCCATAGAAGCCCATACATTGCTGGATAGATGGATGGATGGGTGGATGGATGCTATAAGCGTCCCCTTTGGAAAGGGGTGGTGGGTTGCGCCACCAAGCTCTTGTTATTTTGCCTAATGTCCTACCTATATTTTTGAGGAAACGCACATATACAAAGAATTCCAATCATCAAACTTTTTGAACCATTACTGGGAACTCTGTTTTTGTATGTCTCCGTTGTTCGTGGTCTCCCTACTTTTCTGCCACCAAAGCCTCCAATCGCCTCTTACTAATCTCTATTGCAGACATGTTTACTTTTTTCCCCCTGCTATCCATGAACCCAAGGGCATCAAAGAGGTCAGAGGAGCCTAGAGTAGCAGCTGGGTCGATATCTTCACATTCCAATAAAACATGTTCCATCGTTTCCCTATATCGTTACCGCAGCAAGCACATGCGTCATCGTCCTTGGTGTACCTTATAACGACGCGTTCTAAGGCACCCTTCTGTGAAGGCACAGCAACGCCATCTACATTTCGCGGGGCCAACTTCTCGGCGGAAAAAATCAACATTTACCGTTCGATGCTTGCTGCGCGAAGTACTCTACGGTACTATGCAGCTCACATCACATCGCTATGACATCGCATATACTGAGCACACAGCAATACAAATAAAGCTTTCACCACAGCATCGCGTCACAGCCGAACGTGAATACTCCCAACTATATTTATAGACCTCAATCTATAGCCGCACACATGACACTGGTGAGCCTTGAGAGTTTTGCATGAATTCAGAGCAATGGGTTCATTAAGATTTTGAACGAAGTAGCATATCCATGCGTCATTATAGTGCCAACACACATCTGTTATTTCGGTTTTACAATAAAATCAACATTAGTTGAAATGATTCACAAAAAAACCCACACTTTATTCTTCACTAAGACAGCACGCGTACCACCTGTAGTTTTTCTCTCGTACAGAAGACATAGCGAAAACGAAATATTTAGTGAAAAGGCAGTTAAAAAATAAAGTTACTGATCGAATCTCCATAGGCTAGTACTATATATATATATATATATATATATATATATATATATATATATATATATATATATATAGTCCTAGATTCGCAAGTTAGATTCGTATACATTCGTATAGTACTAGATTCGCAAGAATCTTTAATGCGATTAGCATTCTTGGGCTGTTTCACGCAGTTTTTGCTTTACGACCATCTGGCTACCTATCAGTTTTCCTCGACCTCTTCAACAGGAAAATTCCGACAGAACCCATCTCTAGAAAAATGTCTACGTTAATGTGAGCATTCAAGCAATGTAGCGACCGACCACCGCAGAGACCCGTCATGTATGAGGCGTCTTTGCAGCCGAGCTCCGCTCTCGCGTATACATCTGTATACGCTGTGCCATATCTAGCGGCGGCGCCGCGAACTTCCGTGCACGGGGCGTGTGCTAATACATATTCAGACAAGATTGTCTCAATATATATAATGTGGGTTCGATTCCGCCTAGCACTGGTGAATGTGCCCAGCACCGTAGACCCAAGTTGTTGTCAAAGAACCTTATTGGAGATCGGCACATACATACCCAGTGACCCAATTCGGTGTCAAAAAGATTCATTAAAGAGCGGCTCATACGTAGCGACCTAAGTTGGTTTGACGGTTGGTTTACAACCGAGTTCCGTCAGCACAGCATCACAATACCCACTAGCCAATGGACTTCCCAGTGACCCAAGTTGGTGGGAAAAACGGTTAGAGACCCAGCCCGACTGATAGACAGGCAGTCAAATATAAAATACGGACAGATAAAAGTGCGTGGAGTTCCGAAAGAACTCTCGTCGCATTAAAACCTTTAAAATTACTCCCGTGCTCGGTGGAACCCTTTTCACACGGGTTCATCAAGAACTGCACGCTTTAGCCAGCATCGCCACGAATGCACTGGGTATGTGCCGCTCTTCAGTTCCCGTCACATGGGTTTGTGCCACAGCGTATGCGGCCAGCGAAGGAAAAAGTTTGAGCGTTCGCATGCACCAACGCAAATAGGAGGCCACACGCGTACTTCTTGTCAGCGACGTTACAGAGGAGCACAGGTGCAGTAGGCGCTTCACAGATGACGCGTTTCTTGGCGCCATGTGTTTCGGAGGTCGCACGCGGTCTTCGCTGCGACTCCACTAGATGGCGTAGCGTGTCAATGCGCAAGAGAGCTGCAGTACACGGCTCATACGCACCGCCACAATCTCGGAGGCCACGGAAAGGTGCTGTGCCGTGGGAGCGGCGAGTCCCGCTCCGGTTTACACCGCATACATGACGCGCTTTGGCGGTAGCAATACATTGTGTCGTTGCATTGCTTCAATGCTAATTGAATTAAAGTCGACGGTCACCCTGAAATGTTTTCTGGCAAGAATTTTTCTTTCTATCGTGACTAGCGACCCGAACTATTGAGTCGCCGACTGCTCGTGGTCTTTGAGCCGTGACTTCACGCGCAAGAATTTGACGTCAGACCCATGAGGACAGAATACATTGCGGGAAACTTGTGCTAGTGTGCACTTGTTGCCACCAGTATCGCCGCTAAACAAGCATAAGAATGGTGGGGGACTTGTTTCTTAACTTGGCCCTTGCCACATTTAAAAACATTGCTCTCTTGTAACGTTATCCTTCTTCGAGGTGGCTTGAAATCGTGAATTTGCTGTATAACAATGATTAGTCTCACTTATTCTCTACTTTCTACCACTCCATGGAGTGCTTTCAGAACATTACAAAAAAAAGGACTACATTCAGATTGTAAAAAAAAAAGAATAGAAAGATACTCGTGGTGAATCACGGTTACTGCCAAAATATTGTCTAGATTTAGCGACAAGGGTAATCAAAAGTGTGAAATATTATTTATGCTCTGTAAATAATGCCACGTAACAAATTTATGAACGTTCCTATACTCTACTGCTACAAAAAAATGCAGCTGCCCTACAAATATTCACAAAACAATGCTCGAATGTTGTTTCTCAATGAAATCGATCGTCTTAATGCTAGAAAAACAAAGCGGAGAGACTCACCCGAAGGGTGAATCATTGAAAGCAATAGCAAGTTTTAGCGTCGCGCTGCATGCAGCTCCTCAGGCGGTCTCCTAAGCATACGCAGGGGTGACATGTTGGCGCGACGCAGCACGCGACGCAACCTCTGCGGCGCAGCAGAAACAGCGCCCCGACAGTTTTCGGGCGCCTCACAACGCTGGTGTGATGAGGAGCGCCGACACCGGCGCTGCACACGTCGTACACCTCAATGGTGCACTATATGAGACCAAGGAGGTTTAACTGCTTGGGTCAGACCTAGGATGAGACAGAAGTAAAGGCGTCAGCGTCTGTAGCTCGAAGTTTACTGTCCGTTCCACTCAAACACTGTACGCACCAGGGAGGGGAGGGGGGAGGGGACGTGCACTTAGCTGCACATCAGGTCCGCTAATGTGCGCACAACGCTCACGCCAAGAGCGGCAAGCAGATTGCTGCCCTAGCTGACTCCGCTGCATGCAGGGCCGATTGAGCGTAGCGTTTGTCCACTTGGCTCCGTCGATTTTGCTAACAAACGCGCGGCGTGCCTCGCGCGTCTGGGGAGAACCCTCCACGCGCAAGCCGTGCTAGTGCCTTCGTTGCTGGGACAGGACGGCGGCGCCGACGGCAACGGTACGAACGCGTCTAGAGTGTCCACACAATTGCTATCGCAGTGAAGCCTATAAACTACCTATGATTGCCCTGGTGGTTCAATCATTTGCCTGTAGTTTGAAACTTTGTGCACGTAGTGTGAGCGAGCGACGCAGAGCACGATCGCTTTTAGGAGCGAAGCTCCTTATAGCGGCACCCGTTCCGTCCCCGTCGTAGTAGTAGTAGTGTGTAACCAGTCTGAGAAAAATGAGAAAAAAAATTTCGAAGTTGTGTCCGTAGCGCGGAACCGAACCAGGGACCCCTCGCTTCCGAGCGCGCGGCGTTAGCCCACTACGCCACGAAACGCACATAGACACACACACCACGATGGCAATAAATACCCAACATTAACGAAAGGCCGCGTTTCTAGCGCGTTTCTAACGCGTTTGTGCTAGCGCGTTACGGCCCGTGTAAGAAGCTGGTGTAAGACGCTGTGGCCTCTCCGCCTTACCTTCAACGCGTTTCGAACGCGCTGCCCAAGGCGGTGGCAAGTCAAGTTCAAGTCGAGGAGCGTTTATGAATACGGGGGTATACTCTCTCAGCAGTCATGTGATGGCGTCGGCAAACGCGGTGCACGTTCCGGCATGTGTAAATGGCTGCGTAAGACGCTGTGGCCGCTTCCCCTTACTAGAGAGTACTGCACGTTTCTAACGCGTTTGTGCTAGCGTCCCCTTAAGCGGGAGATCCGATGATTCCCTCCGGAGCTTCGCCCACTCATCATCATTCACCCCGTGGATATGCTGTGATTTTTTTTTTTTTTTTTTTTTTTTTTTTTTTTTTTTTTACTACGACCGTAGTGAAGAAGTTTGAAACTGGGCTTGCTGCGTCCGTTCGTCCTTTTCTTTACGCCGACGACCGCCGTCAAGCCACCTCCTCACCCTCGCCACTGGGCGAAGAGAAGCCAAGCTCCACCCACCACCAAAAATTCGAAGGCTTTTCGCCGAGTCAGCGTGCAGTGGCAAACCGGAACACTAACCATGCACTGCCCTATCGCACAACACACAACCACACGAAGCCAGCAGACAATGTTGCCAAGGAAACACTAGACCCCAGGACTAGATCTAGTACGCGTACACAAGTACCCAAGAAGGTAGACGGAATATCGACCGCCGCGGTTAGATCAATTGGTATCGAGCCTCGCGCACGTAATATGAAACCTGATGGCTTGGGCTCCCACCTGAGGCGAGTTGCTTTTATTGCGACAGCAATAACATGGACAATCCAGGCGAATTGTCGCCGTGATGTGCTGTATATATTTAGGTATATATATGCTATATGTTTGTCTGCAAGATTACATATGCTGGCAGTTGAATGCTATATACCCTTCAACTGCCAAAGTTGCTGAAACCAAGTCTTACATTCTTGACTGAAATATAACTCAAAAATTTTTAGTTGCACAGCGCAAACAAAAGACATGAAACATTTCATTCACAGCGCATGCCTTTTATCTTAAATATTTTTCAGACTTTCAGAAAGTGCAGAACAATGTTAGTGCTCACAATCTGAAAGCAATGTAATTTCACTGGTTACGTCCATTAAGGGCAACGCAGTGTCACCTATGCGATGCCATTACTACTGGCTCTACACGGCGTGTTAAAACTTTTAGGGTGACAAACTTTGGCGCACCCACTTACGTCACATCCGCGTATAGTCCAACTCACACCGTTAGAGCAGTTCAAACTCAGAGCTGAACTTTGTTACCGCTGTCGCTTCTTCGCCATTTGGGCGAAACTCACAATTTTATTTTCGCCCATTTTCATTTTCCTTTAATTTATAGTTCCTACATTTCAATTGAAAAAGAAAAGCAGTTCATTGCCCATAAATGCTTGTCTTGACTTCATTATTTGTCGGTATCATGTGGTTGTAGCAATAACAAAGAATTGAGCCCTTCGATTCCCCTAATTCTCGATCATTACACTCACAATGGGTAACTTGCGCAAGGATTTGCGCTCCACAATGACTCTGAGAGCGGCGGCCTCTTTAATACACGCATTTAGGAGGCCGCAGCAGGCGTATATGCATCTTTTAGAGCCGCGTTTACATGAATACGACAATTGGCGCATCGCATCGCATTTATAGCGCATGACATTCATGTAAACAGTGGTAATGCGTTAGGAAGGCGCATCGCATTAATGCGCGAGGCGATGGTAGATTTAAGGGCGGGAATCGACTCGCGCATGTGACGCTACGTTCTCGGGAGAGTTAATGCGCTACATGTAAACGGCGTCGCGAGCATCGCCTTTCCCAAATGCGCTTGGAAATGCAATGCGCTACTGTCGCATTCATGTAAACGCGGCTTCCGTCGTCCGGTATCTGCTTAAGAAAAGCTTACCCCCATTTCCACTTTCTCTCACGTACACTCTCTTTCAAGTGGCCGAAAGCGCCATAATAACCAAGCACAGTGGGCAGGCCATTCAGAAATAGGAATGGGATGAGCAAATCCATAGCATTTGATTAACCGCTTCACGATAGCTTCGCTTCACACAGATTCCAGCATGTGCGTTAGATCTGCATTTGTTTCTCTCCATTCCTTCTCTCTCTCTCGTTGGGAAACGTGCTATTTAATGTGCGCCTTGCCTTCGCTCGCGAGGGCACGGCCTGAAACGCGCAGGTGTTGCCTCCATTGGCCGACTCCGCCACAAGTATAGATCGAGCTTCGATTCAACACTGCACCGTTTTCTGCGAGACGGTGCACTCACAACGCGCAGCTTTTCGTACGCACTGCGCCTTTTCTCCACGCACCGATAGCTTCGTTTTCTCCTCTCCCATTTCAATTGTGCTCTCTCTCCCCCCGCACCAGGGTCGACCCTGTTAAGTGCTCCGACGACAAGCGCGCGCTCCCGTCGTTCCGGTCAAGTCCGTCGCGCGAGTGTTCTGTGCAGATCGGCGGCCCAGATTACGCGCAAGGAGCCGTGTGTGCCTCTTCTATCGTCGTCGAAATCTGCGAAAGCTGCTGAGCGGTGGAGACCGTGGTGGTGTACACGTCGAGCGAGGTCTGTCGACGAGATGACGGCCTGTCGTTTCGACTCCGTGCACGTTCGTTTCGCGAGTGCTGCGCTCGAGACGTCGGAGCGCGAGTCAACGCCTCCGATGGAATGAGTGATGGATGCCGGCGTCTTCGAAGGTCCCCGGTATGTAGGTATCGGCGATGTTTATTTTGCACTTTCATGGGCGTCGCAATCTGGAACTGTTATATATGAACAATACGTTTCTTCAGTTTCGTGCGCAGTAACGTCAATTTAACGTGGTTCGAGAAACAGTGAGAGCATTTGCACAACTATTTTTATGCGTACGAATCGATTGTATGTACAGCATCGCGCATCGGCTGTTAGAAAACGGCTGTGTTGAATGCCGAAGATGGTTGCACTCTGACGCATAAGAGTCTTAAAGCACCTGCAGATTTCCCCAGACTGTCTTGAATCGTCGCTGTGGCGCATGAAGTGAGCAGGAACGATACGTGTCGCTAGCTGCATTCACCGACTGATGGTATATGGATGCTCCCGACGGTGACGTTTTAACAACTTCATTTGGGCGACTTTTACCATCACGCGCTCAAGCTTTCTATGCTGATAGCAGCACCATACCCTAGCGAGCGGACGAAGCGCATCTCTAGCCATCGTTATCTCGACACGTCTCTCCACGTTTTTCAAAGACAGTGAAACGGTACAACCGCGCATGACTATAGGACATGGTGAAGGCCCATGAATTACGCGTTCCAACTATTCAAACGCTGCCGTAGTTCGGACGAGGCCTCGCTGAGCAAGTTCAAGCATGTGTGCCCATAAGTATGCGTGCACGCGTCTGTTGCCGTTCAATGTGTCGCCAAGCTGTATTTAAACTGGGAGTGAAGCTTCCGTAGGCGCCCACATGTCTAGAAAACTGTGGTGCGTTGCAACCGTCGTCATCTAGGTGTCGGGAGGAAGAAGTTCTGTGAAGCAAAAAAAAAAAAAAAAAAAAAAATGCATGACATCACATCCGGAAGTTACGTCATGTTACGTTCCTTGGCGCGAGTGTTTAAATTGTACTAAGATCTGGCATTTCAAGCTGGAAGCTCAAAGAAGCAAAGTAACACTTCCCGGTAACGGTCGAAATTTTAGACCGCTGCGTGAAGGGTTATTTCGCGTCTCTGTGCTTGCACCTCTCCTCAGCTTACACGCGAGCGTGTCCTTCTGTGCTTTCCTTAAAGGGACTTACAACCAATTTTTATGGTACCGGTTATTATTTTCCTTTTTTTTTTTTTAGTGCAATGGAAGGCTTATCAGTCAGAGGGTCTAATCATGAAGTGGTAAGGCGGAAAACGCCGTGGAACATTTTTTTCTCAGAATTTTAAGATCTGCAGTGAGTATGTAGTCGTTCACTGGAAGCATGCTGAAAACAGTGATAGGCGAGCGCGATAGCGATTATACGCCAGTATTGGTGGAAGACAGACAAGTGCGGCCGTAGCTTTGAGAACATATTATGTTGTTTATCAAACGGGTGTTCTGGCGATTCATGTTTTCCGAAGTGTTAAATTACATGTACAATAATAGCTACGTGTTTTCGTGGTTTCCTGACCAACTGCTTTGGTCATGAACCAGTCATGAGTGTGTGTGTGTGTGTGTGTGTGTGTGTGTGTGTGTGTGTGTGTGTGTGTGTGTGTGGTGTGGTGTGTGTGTGTGTGTGTGTGTGTGTGTGTGTGTGTGGTGTGTGTGTGTGTGTGTGTGTGTGTGTGTGTGTGTGTGTGTGTGTGTGTGTGTTTTTATGCCAAGCCAAGTTCTCAGAAACCAAACGAAGCTTTCACACGCGTGATACGCACTTCAGAGTGTTGCCGTAGTCATACGGGGGCTAATATTGTAGTGCTGGCGCCAGTAGCGCACCCAGGATCTCTGCCGGAGGGGGGTGACAGTTTGCCTTAGTTTGCCAATGCCATCTAAACAGCACTAATTTCAATTGCTTCACGGGAAATTGTAAAGAAAAAATGCGCCTTTTGCGAGTGTGCAGACGATTGTGCGTATTACATCTTAGTTGCAGTACTCAAAGACGCAAGGGAAGAAAAAGTGTTAAACAAAAGAGGGGGTTAACTCGGCCTCAGGGGGGGGGGGGGGGTACAGACCCCCCCCGTCGGTGCGCCACTGGCTGGCGCCCATTTACGGCGCAGCTAGTCGATGACATTTTTTATCTCACCGGGAGACCACACAACTCTGGGTATCCCTAGTCGCCAAACCGCGCGCATGCATACGCATGCAAGAGCAAGTGCGGTGTCATGTATTGTGGGGCACGTGTGCAGCTCGTAAGCGTGGACGTTCTTTGCTTCCTAATGGCGCTTAGAATAAAGCGCAAGCGTCTAACAATATACGAACTGCAATTTTAAGCGATAAGTATGCTGTACCTAATAACAGCCGACTTACGTACAGTAATCCCATATACTACATTCGAAGTACCAAGATTTCAGCGTGCTGTGCCACTTACTGGTTTTTGAGGCTTTCTTAGCCAAATGAAAATTAAAATTCCCACTTAAATCGCGAACAGCGTGCTGGATTTCATGACTATAAATCATGCTCATTTCATTTCCATCAACGTCTCACAACACATTCTGGCCAGTTTTCGGTCCCCTTGAGAATGTGACTGAATAGAATGGAAGGTAATAGAATGGAAGGTAATGACAGTGTCAGAGAGACTTAGAAGAACAGCTCAAATTTATTCACCTATAAACACCCACAAGAAAAATTTGGAGGACGCTTAAGCTTTGCCTTTAAAAGTGGAACGCGATAGCATTCAAAGATCCCTGAATGCTTGTCAGGCTTCCCGGCGACTGCAGCTTTCTTTTTAGGTGCGAAAGCACATTATCCGCTCGGGCTGTCGGCGTCGTAGTCACGGTAAGCAAGCGGCTCGTGCTCGCGCTCGGCACGCGCTCGTGCCACTCCTCTCGCGTTCGTCATCGTCGTCATCTTCCACAGCTGCATGGCTGCGTTGAAGCAAGTGGTTCGTGCTCGCGCTCGGCACGCGCTCGTGCCACTGCTCTCGTGTTCGTCGTCTTCCACAGCTGGCAGCGCTGCGTTGCCGCTCATCATTCCAGCGTAGAATTTGACTTCTGTCGTCGTAATGGGGAGGCCGCGTTTACGGGGTTATGAGCCATTGCTTAATTAAAGCAGTATAACCCCATTATCGGTTACTGCATGCTACATGATGCATTACTGCATGCTTCGCACCTCCCCAGGTTTCACGTTAGTGGAGCTGCATTTCGCTCAATGGGTCATTTGACACTTACGCATAAAATTTAATTCACCGCTCAAACCGTGCCTACAACTCGTGCTAACTGTAATAACTAATAAATGCCCACACCGCCATGGGGCCATACTCGTGCCAGCCAGCGGCGACGTTTAAATGAGAAGCATTTCTTGGCGAACATTTGCCACTTTGACAGTATCTATCTATCTATCTAGCAGCCTACGTCTTGGTACTCTCATGGCCGTATCGTTAGCTTGGTAGTTACCAACATTGGCATAGTATGACAAGAGTTTGTGACGAACATAAATGATAGGTCATGACATGAATATCATGACATGCGCGTTATGGAGGTCGTGAAACAACTGCCTACGTCTTGGTGCGCGCGCACTCATGGTCGTTTCGTTAGCTAGGTAGGCACCAAAATTGGCATAGTATGAAAAACATAAATCATAGGTCATGACATGAATGTCATGACAGGCGTGTCATGTAGGTCATAAAACAGCCGCCTAAAATGAGAATGACCCTGCGAAAATACATTAACACTCAAAAACCACTGAAATGGGTTCGGACGTGGGTACTAAGTGAAGGAAGCACTAAAGGATGATGCTAGAAGTGATAGTCATGAGCATGACTCAGCAGAAATGACCACGACTCAGCAAAAAATAACTAAAAAACCAATGAAATGGGTTCGGGCGTGGGTACTAAGTGAAGGAAACACTAAAGGATGATGGTAGAAGCCGTAGTCATGACAAAAGATTACCACTCAAAAACAAACGGAATGGGCTCGGATGTGATACTAAGTGAAGGAAAAGGGTGAATGTTAATGGTTCAAGTGATGGTCATGAGCATGACTAAGGATTTCGGCTTAAGGTCTCTTAGGCGTAGCTAAAGAGACTCTTGAGGACTTATGCGCCTCATGTAGGTCATGAAACAGCCGCCTACGTCTTGGTGCTCTCATGGTCGTTTCGTTAACTTGGTAGGCTCCCCGCACATGCACTGCTTGCATATGCCCACGGGGCGTGGGATCTGCCGGCTTTTTTAGCCTTGCGAGCTGTCTAAAGCGCAATGTTATTGCTGAGATTATTTTTCTCCACCTTCGCCTCTGCGCGCCGCTGGCGTTTTATGCTGCCGTAGGGAGGAAGCAGGAAATAAACTTTATTGAAGACGAGGGCAGGGGGAGGTGGGAGCCGAGATCAGGGCAGGCCTAGTGGTCGGAGGGAACACTAAACCCAGCGGCACCATTCGTTGCCTCTAACCTAACCTTGTCACTATATGCCCCCTTCCTCTTCACACCCTTCTGCTGCCGTAGGTAGCCTAAGCTGCCGAGGAGGCGAGCGCCATCTGGATGGTGTTTCTGCAAGTAACCTGCCCGGGCGCGCCGCTGTACGAATGGTAGAAATGTTGGAAAAGGGGTTTGTGTTTGAGTTTCCTCGTAACAAAATTATGTTTTCTCGTATTAAAATAACATTCCGACGCTATCATGTCTGTAGGTTGTGGTTAAATCGTACCTTACGGTTTTTCTGACTTTGAGAAATTCAGTTAGTTCACTAACGCCTCTGCGCCATGCGGAGGGCCTGCGTGGTCGGAGTTGTTCGGAGATGATTTTCTCCGCCACGGACGCCGGTGCTCACGCCGACACCGTCGCCGACGCCGGATTTTCTGCGACACGGGGTCCTTAACGCTATCGCGTTAAAAGTAAACAGTTGCCGATCAAGAAAGGGATCAGGCAAGGAGACACAATCTCTGCAATGCTATTCACTGCATGCTTAGAAGTAGTCAAGCTCTTAGACTAGGAAGGCTTAGGAGTGAAGATCAACGGCGAATATCTCAGCAACCTTCGGTCTTCAGATGACATTCTCCTGTTCAGCAACACTAGGGACGAATTACAACAAACGATTGAGGACCTTAACCGAGAAAGTGTAAGAAGGGGGTTGAAGATTAATATGCAGAAGACAAAGATAATGTTCAACAGCCAGGCAAGCAAACAAGAATTCAGGATCGCCAGTCAGCCCCTAGAGTCTGTACAGGAGTAGGTTTATCTAGGTCAATTACTCACAGGGAACCCTGATCATGAGAAGGAAATTTGGAGAAGAATAAAGATGGGTTGGAGTGCATACGGCAGGCACTGCCAAATACTGACTGGAAGCTTACCAGTGTCGTTGAAAAGAAAAGTGTACAACCATTGCATTCTACCGGTGCTAACGTATGGGGCATAAACTTGGAGGTTAATAACGAAACTTGGAAACAACTTAAGGACTGCACAAATAGCGATGGAATGAAAAATGTTAGGCCTAACGTTAAGAGACAGGAAGATAGCGGTGCGGATCAGAGAGCAAATGGGGATAGCCGATATTCTAAATGACACTAAGAGAAAAAAGCCGGCAGATCCCACGCCCAGTGGGAATCGATGTTATGCGAAGCAGTGTGCGGGGAGCCTACCAAGCTAACGAAACGACCATGAGAACACCAAGACGTAGGCGGCTGTTTCATGACCTACATGGCATGCATGAGTCCTCAGGAGTCCCTTTAGCTATGCCTAAGAGACCTTAAGCCGAAAGCCTTAGTCATGCTCATGACTATCACTTCAACCATTAACGTTCACCCGTTTCCTTCACTTAGTACGACATCCGAGCCCATTGCATTGGTTTTTGAGTGTTAATATTTTTCACTGTTATTGTCATTTTTGCTGAGTCATGCTCATGATATGACTTCCACCATCATCCTTCAATGTTTCCTTCACTTAGTACCTTGCTCAGTCATGCTCATGACTAAGACTTACACGATCATCCTGTAGTGTTTCCTTCACTTAGTACCCACGTCCTAACCCATTCCAGTGGGTTTTAAGTGTTCATCTTTTTTTCGCTGCGTCAATGTCATTTTTGCTGAGTCATGCTCATGACTATGACTTCTACCATCATACTTTAGTCTTTCCGACACTTAGTACCCTCGTCAGAACCCATTTCAGTGACTTTTGAGTGTTAATCTTTTTTCGCTGTAATTGTCATTTTTGCTGAGTCATGCTCATGACTATGGCTTCTATAACCATCCTTAAGTGTCTCCTTCACTTAGTAACCACGCCACAACCCATTTCAGTGACTTTTGAGTGTTAATCTTTTTTCACTGTTATTGTCATTTTTGCTGAGTCATGCTCATAACTATGACTTCTACCATCCTCCACACGGAGTCTCCGCAACACCACCCCCTTCTCCAGGCTTAAGGTAAGGCCGCCTAGGAGGTTTGAACGACACGGTGGGATGAAATCTCGTGTAGTGCGGCGGAGATTCTCCTTGCGGTGGACGAAATCAATCTGGGGGGTTCCTTGGGAAAGGTGCTTCCAAAGTGGGTGGCAACTTACTGTGGGTAGCGGTGTCAGCTTGTTTGTGAGCAGAAATAGTGTCCCGTGAAATCCACTGTATCCGGAGTTGACCGGGCGTCTGTGCAGTCATGCGATGTGGTTTGTCTGCCAAAGGGTGGGCATTGTATACCTTCCGAATCTCCTTTATGACCGAGGTAGAGTCTGTGACTATTATTATAACCAATGTCCGTGACGCGGGAGCAGTTGTCATCAAGTTTGTTGCGTCTCGTATAGGGTCAAAAGTTCAGCACTGACCGTAGTTGTCAGACGGTACGCATAATTGCCAATTATGGTTGGGTGCACTGGCGCCACGGTGGACTTAACTACTTGCTTGTCTGTGCAGCTTGCATCGGTATAGGCCGCCAGTGAGCGTGCCGGGAGTGCGGCATCTGCTTCTTCTATGTGGTGCCAGAAGGTAGCCGATGGACGAGCGACACGATTTTGGAGGCGGCTGATGCGTTTGTTGTCTGTGAGTTGCTGGTGACCCCAGGATGAAAGGGTGTCTACCAAAGGTGGCGAGATAGAAACTGGACTGCCTATGTATGCCGCTAAGTCATCAGCAGATTGCAGAAAAGATGGTTTGAGATCTCTTGCTTGACGACGTTGATAAATCAACCCATCAATGGTGTTTAGTCGCGCCTCTTCCTGAAGTGTCGGGATTGATGTGCATCGTGGAAGCCCGGTAACGACGCGCATTTCCTTCCTGTTGATGCATTCCAGACGGGCTGACTAACCGTGAGGTGCTGTAATTGAGCCGAGCAGATAAGACGAGGTTGCAGCATTGTTCGGACGAGTAAACGGGTAGTCGTGGTGCGGGCGCCCCTGCAGCCTTGGAGCAGATGCGTCGTATTAGATGAAGCACCTGGTGTGCCTGTTGCTTAATTTCGCGGATCCAAGCTTTTGCTGATCCATTTGCCGCAATGACGACGCCTAGTATGAGTAGTTGGGGAGCTGGCGTACGTTTACATTCAGATAGGTGCAGGTGGATAGGCGTGTTGATAAGCCGTCGCAACGGCATGTAGAGTGTCTTCTCCGTTCAAAGTGTCAGTCCTATTGATTGACACTACTCGTCGGCTTTGTTGAGTGCTTCCTGTAAGGCGGATTTCTGTCGTTGCATGTCGTTATGAACACTCCCCATCATCGGCGTATGTAATGTAGTATACGTCCGGGATCGCTGCCAGGGCCCACCCGAGGGGTAGAATTTCCAGGTTAAAGAGCAACGGTGCTTGCGTGTGGCACTCCCTGCTTTGTGTTGAAGCAGCCGGTTGCGTGTCCCGCCACACGGATGGCAAACGACCGTTGAGTCAGGAAGCACTTTACGAAATTACAGACGCGCTCGGGTAGTCCTACGCAACGCATAATATCAAGTATAGCAATGTGGCTAACTTCATCGTACGCCTTGTGCACGTCAGCCTCGATACGTGCAAGATGCACTGCTACAGCGGAAGCAGCGGCGATCGCACTCGCTATCGCATACAAGGAAAAGCGAAACAGTTCAGCTTTAATAATTTCCGACTCACAAGTGGCATGCAGAATGTAACTATAAGGCAGCATACCACCAGTCACCCTTAAAATCATAGGCTACACATTGAAAGAAGATCGCGCAATTTTATGGTCTCCTAGCCAAGAGGGTATCTCGGGAAACAAACACGCACACACTCCAGCTCGAGGCTTTATTAAAACCGAGCTGGAGATACGCACAACGATCAAATAGACGATTCCCCACTGATCCACAATGTACTAGAGCACCAGCGAAGAACCCGACAACAGTACGCCCCACCACACAAGCTACTTAATGTGGAGGAGGCTCAGAAATATAGAATACAGACGCATACCTACCCACATTTAGATACCATAAACTAAACCCAATCTTGTATAATAACTATTGCCTATGGTGCTGGTCTTGGCCTTCACTGCCTCACGTAACATGGGAGTGCGCCAAAAGGCCTCATACTATAATTCAGCTTTGGTACGAACCTTGCTAAGGGAGCCCATGGGAGGCCATCCTCGCTCTTTATGACCCCGAGGCCCAGAATATCCTCCTGTATCAAGCTGGGCGGGTCGCGGTGGCCACTGGAGACTTGGAATAGGAACCCACCCTGAACCACTGCCTTCCTTTTTTTTCAATAAATGTTTATGGCTAATATTGTTCACACAGACGCGTCCGATTGCCTGTCCAAACCATGCCAGTGAGCGCTCCAAGTCCATCTTCTGTGCCCAGATGCGGACGAAATCTAATTTGTGCAGGATGATACCATTTGAATTGTTCATGCCACCAGGTTATTCGCGTAGCAAGCATTTTCACAGTTCATTTGCAGACAGTGACAGTTAAGGCAAAAGGGCGAACGTTGCGGAGATTAGTAGGGTCTTTTCCTGACTTGCATATAGGTAGAACTTCAGCGTTTGTCCAAGTCGCTGGTATATCGCATTCAGTCCACGCGTGATTGATGTTATCCAGGAGCTAGGCCAATGATGTCGCTGTAAGGTTTTTGAACTATTCAGAATGTAATCCGTCAGGTCTAGGTGCTGTGCGGGGTCTCTACGCGTCGACAGCTGCTATCGACGCCGGTATCGAGGACGTTGCCTGGATTCCAGCTATTGCCTCTGGGTTATGCGTGGGAGTAGCCCGCTCTGTGGGGCCTTGTGCCCCGTAGCCCACAGGACCTCATAATAAAGTTATCCCATCCATCCATCCATGGTGTCGGCTGATCGTCGAAGGCAGGATCACCGAGCGCATTCAACGGCCTATCCGCAGAGGCGAGAAGTACGAAAGCTGTGGGGTTGGGCTAACGTTGGCCCTTCTCCATTGCACGAAACGTACGCCAGAGAGAGGCTGTGCGGGACAAGGGTGCAAGGGACGCGCACCAATCCAGCCATCGTCCTCTGTCCAGTCTTTGTTAGTGCTGAAGGGCTAGTGCCGCGATACGGCGCATTTGAATTCTAGCTTTCATCGACGTGGGATCACGCACCGCAGCGAGCTCAGCCCGGCGCCGAGCCGCCCAAAGGCACGAGACCGAGCTTCATCTGCCCAGGACGTTTGCGTTACTGAATCGAGTGCCTTTAGGATATATACTTGTAGGTTTTGCGGCGACAGATCCTGTGTAATGAGCGCTGCCTCTCGAAAGGCGTCTCAGTGAACAACTCGCGACAACAGCGACGAAGTCGGGACTGTCCATGGGTGGGAAATTCGAGAGAGGTGGGGTAATGGCCACTGCCCCAGCAGTCCGGTTCGCGTCGCCATCCGATTGCACGGTCCCCTAACCAACATGGCAAATAGGGCGAGTTCCACAAAGCGTGTGGGTGATCCGCACGTCACGTTTGGATTGTAACGTCGTTGAGCAGCTGGAAGTGTCCGTCCACAAACGTGTCCCAGACATGTTTCCCACGAGCTCATCGATGTTGTGGTATATCCCCATGCCACGTGTGGAGTATTAAAGTCACCTGCGACTAATATAAAACACCCTGCGTGCTGAATTCGAAGAAAGTGAATTCATCTCGGTGTTATTTGGGTAGAGGAGCCAGTGTGCGGCTTGGCTTAAAACAGCACCAGGGTTACGTCTGTTTTCTGTAGGCGAACTTTACCGCGACGACTTCTGTGATTGCTGAACTTGGACGAGTGGCCAATAGTTCATGGCGGTGTTTTGAGCAGGTGCGCGTATGGCTTTAGGAAAGTACAGAGGAGAAAGAGCACTGACTTCCAACTGATTTTATTTTCGAGAAGAGCAGTATACATAGGTGTCTAAAAAACAATAACAAAACCAGGAATAACAACACCAGGATAACGAAGACGAGTAAATTCGCTTATAGCACGTGCCCACGATGCCCCTCAACTCGGCGAAGTAATCACGCTCAAGGCCTGATGGAAGGGGTGCTTAAGCAGCAGTCGCCGCCGAACGTAGAAATTGATTCTTCTTTATTATTTCACGTGTTAACTGGGACCTGTGCCTTGCCTGTACAACGCACTGCACTGATCGAGAAGGGTGGTGCAGCCACAATCGCCGGCAGTGAATATCGGGATGGCCTGCACCGCATTATGCACATTTTTTCGGGCCTCACACCGCTGTCGTGGAGACATATGCTGGTCTGCTGACGATATATTTCACACGTCAGGTCGCTGCTTAGGGGACGAAATGTGACCTGTGCTGGA